>NC_079900.1:20592882-20768082 GCF_024868665.1 Triplophysa rosa
CCGCTCTCTGAGTCAGTCACGCTGTCATGGGGACGGAGTCGAGTTCCATACCGAGAAAGAGGATGCTCTGCACAGGGGAGAGCTTGCTCTTTTCTCAGCTGACCTGTGGTCCCAACCGATCTAGGTGCGTCCCTGTGTGTACACAACAAATCTTGTGAGTGTGCCCAGATGAGCCAGTCGTCGAGATAGTTAGTACCCGCACACCTCTCTCCCCGAGGGGAGTGAGGGCGGCTCCCCCGATCTTCGTGAAGACTCGTGGGGACAGGGACAGACCGAAAGGGAGGACTCTGTACTGATATGCCCGCCCTCGAAAGCGAGACATGAAAGTAAGCGTCCTTCAGGTTGATTGCCATGAACCAATCTTGGCATCTGGTAGACGCCAGGATGTGCTTCTGCGTAAGCATCCTGAACGGCAGCTTGAGTAGGTGCCTGTTCAGGGTATGCAGATCTAGCAACCCCCCTTTTGGGGACGATGAAGTACGGGCTGCAAAACCCATTGAACATCCCGGCTAGAGGGACGAGCACGATTGCTTGCCAGAGGGGTGGTGACCCTGGCCCGAAGCACAGGAGCATCCTAACCTCTGACTGAGGTTGAAAGGATGTCCTGAACTTGAGCGGGCATCTGGTAAGTTGTATCGCGTAGCCGAGACGGATCGTATCCCGTAGCCACCGTGATGGTTTGGGGGCTCTAGACAGGCTCCCAGGGACCGAGAATGGGGCTAGGGGTATGATCTGCTTCATCGACCTCCCAGGAGGTGGTTCGATGGCGAGCATTGTGGATCCCTTGCCATGGGGAGGCCCCCGGGGAGGAGATTGGCTCTGCTGCTTACCTGCCTGGCGATTGTGTAGCACTGAGAGTGCTGAGGGCTACTGATTATCCTCGACATTGGGTCTCGCCGTGACGCAACGTTGAGTTGCCGAGCACCATCGGCTATGATAAACACCCAGAGAGAGAAGAAACTCTTAAGAGAGTGGGCTGTTGGGACGGGGCAGGAACTGTCCCGGATCGACCACCCAGCGATGGCATGGCTGGTGTGGGGCCCGATGGTATTCTCGATCTCCCTGGGGTCTTCCCATGAGGGCCGCTTCTGCTTTCGCCGCGGCTGCTGATGGGGCGATGGTCTCCTCTTCGATGTCCCTTCCGGGGGGCCACCTGAGCCAGAGCCGGAGGGCGTCGAAGAGGACCAGGGCTGCTGGGAAGCAGATGGTGCACGGGACTCGACGGCCGAGGCGTCCGAGTCGCGGCGAGGGAGGATATGCTTGATATCCTCTGTCTGCTTCTTCACTGTCGAGAACTGCGGCTCGACAGTATCACCAAACAGCCCCCCCTTGCGAGATGGGTGCATCAAGAAGGCGGACCTTCTCGGCGTTACTCATCTGTGCAAGATTCGGCCAGAGGTGTCTCTCATGGACCACAAGTGTGGACATCGCCCGACCCAGGGCCCGCGCGTTCACCTTCGGTCGCCCATAGAGCGAGGTCGGTGGCGGCGCGGAGTTCCTGCATAAGCGCTTGGTCGGTCTTACCCTCGTGGAGCTCTCTCAACGCCTTGGCCTGGCAGGAGCCATAGCGTGGAGAGAGGAGGCAGCTTGGCCCGCAGCAATGTAAGCTCTCGACACCGGAGATGCCGAGACCCTCCATGCTTTGGACGGGAGTCTAGGTCGAGCCCCCCAGGTGTCGCCCCTTTCCGGCACGTTCACGTCAAACAAGTTCTGTCACCCTCTCTTCCCTCGAGGGTGAGGCACTGGGGGCGGGCGCGGCCTGGATCCGCGCTCAAACCCGAGGCACCATGTAACCAGCCGCGAGCGCTGGGAGAGGCAGTATGGGCACTGCAACCCAATGCTCACGGCGGTCCGGGAAAGCATGGCTGACATTTCGACTTTCGCCTCTTCCTGGGCTCGACCCCCGAGGGAGGGAGCCCGAGGAATCGTCGGAGTCAGATGGCAGTACGTCACCCCCCGATGCTGCAAGAGACATCTCATCACCACGCATCGTGTCCGAATACGTGGTTGAGGAACAAGACGGTGGGACAGTCTCCTGGGGAACGGTCAGACGAGCTAGACGAGGTGCGAACGGTCCATGAGCCAGTGGCTGGCGGATTAACGCTCACAGTAATCCTCATATCACCCTCGCTGCTTGCCGTAGCGGGCGGCAGGGCCGTAGTCCTGCTGTCACGGAACGGGGAGCAAACGAGGTGGTGGCTGAGTCCCGTGGGAACACAGCCACCCGTGACGCAACGTCTGAATCGTCAACCGCCCGCAGTGCGGGCAGGACGTATCCACAACGTCTGCCCCAGCGTACTGGAAGCAGACACCATGTCCGTCCCCCTCCTCGATGAGTGTGTTGCACCCATGAGAACAGCGGGACATGCCACGCTGGAGAAATTTGCTCTTTTAGAAAAAAACACTCGAACACTTCTGGCACTGCCGAGACGCCCAGGGGAAGTCGCTGCAGGAAGGGACCGTCCGCTGCACCACGTCGTAAGATTCCAGCAGTAATTCGGCGTAGAGTTTGATGTCTCGAAGTTGATCAGTGTGAAGGCTCCGAAGAACAAAAGGTGAATGAATGCAGCACGCCATCTCCCTTTTATACCCGGATATCCGGGGGCGGAGTCCGGCATGCAAATTTCATTCGCCAATTTCATTGGCCTTTTCTAAACTAGTCAGAAGTTTATAGGTTCTCAAGAGCGAACCCCATCTGTCGGCTCGACACAACGTCGAGAGACCGACAGAAAGGGAACCTCGGCCGTTTCTCAATACCAAGTTCGCAGAGTCCGGACTTGCGTCCTTTCAAGATCTGACTTGACTTGGAAGAATGAACTCCCGAAGACACAAGGAGGCAAGTCCAGTTATTTTACAAATGGAACAGCAGCGTACTTGATAGCGCAGCTCAGCACCTCATGCTTCAATCAGCGTCATTGTATATCTTGTCATTTTTTATTTTAAATGTACATATTAAATGTAATTAGCAAAACGTGTGTAATACGATATTATACAGCTGCCTCTTTTGTATTTTATTAAATTAAATTATATATTATTAATATGTGGTTCAGGCAATATTTGCCTACTCTGATTATATTAATTTAGTTTGAAATAAAATTGAATATCAAACAACGGACTCTACTCGTTTTCAATTAAAAAAAAGCGGGAAAGACGGTGGTGGGAAAGTGTTGGATGTTAGGAGGAAAAATTAGACAGAAAATAAGGAAAGTGAAATAAGTAAAAGAATCAATCAAAATGGAACCACTACAGCAACGCTATTGGCAGCAGTATATTCCAGGAGCACTTGTCGAGGTAGGGCTGGACTAGGCAGGTACATAAGTGCTGACTACCCGGGATCTCCCACCTCCGAAATCGTCTGAAGAAAATTTCAAATTAGAGCTACAGCTATCGATTATTTTAGTAATCGAGTATTCTACTGATTTTTCCATCGATTAATCGGGTATTCGGATAATAAGTACTTTTTCTTTATTAAAGAGCAATACTAAATATACAAGAGAAAATAAGACAGGTCTCTTAAAAAGAACAACCAATTTGTTTCCTTTTTAGAAAAATGTACTGAAATTGCATACATTAATATCTGTAATATCTATAATATTAATAACTCATTTAGTACATTCCATTGTCATATTACATTCAAAATGCAATATAGGCCTAATACAAATGTATAAATAAGAAACATTAATAAAAATAAAAATAATAATTTCAAAGGTAAACAACTAACTTCAGCTTATGCATGATGCATTTAGTTTATCTAAATTAGTTTTAGTTTCTTTTTTTACTATTAAATAGTAATATATTTGTAAAAATATATAAAAATACTGAGTTAACCGGACTTTTATTTTGGCAGGTCGTCGGAAGACGCTTATTTTTTGGTGTTAGCTTCACTCAGTAAAATGTTCTGAAATAAACTCTCAGAGCAACTGTGGAGATGAAGTTCAGGGCCCGTATTCTTAAAGCTTCTAAGAATCCTCTAAGAAAACTCTTAATTTAGCTTAAAAACTTCTACGTGGGAGTCTTAGCTTAAAAGCGATTCAGGACCAATCTGAGAGAAATTTTGAGCAAGGAAAAGACAAAAACGCTTATCTTAGTGAGGAGGTGGGGCTGACCCCGTTGCTATGTATGACACAGTTTTTTAAAGACTGGTTGGTTGGCCAAGAAGGAAAAAAGGGCGCTGTTAAGTATGGGGTCTGTCGGTACACGATACGGGATGCCCGCACGATCCGTTCTGCGCATGCGCGTAATTACGTAGTAGAATACGTCACGGTTTCCCTACACTATTGGTATCACGCATACGATGAAACACTTGACGGCCAGGCGGCACAACTGGCGGCATATTTTTGTAGGCTACATTGTGTTTTTCATTAAACAGTTCACGGCGGGTCTATTTTGATGTTTTTAAATGTAGCTTACGCTATGCATTACGATGTGTTTACATGGTTACAAATCCAAAATAATAAAGGAGTTGTTACATGAACATACACGATTTTGGTTACATGTGGAATAAAGTCTCAGTCTTTCTGTCACTGCAAACCTTCAGTTTCCTCCATACTCCCCTTTGCGATTCATTGCTGTATGGCATTAGGCCTACTAAACTTGCCGTGTTTCGATCTGAGGTCAGTAGTGTTGTCAAAGATGGTTTGTGTCATTTTTTTATTAAAAGCTGCTAATATTAGTTAACTTTAAATTGAGTAATTTTGTATTAGTATGGGTCTATATAGGCTAATATATCTATCTATATAATCTAAATGAGGAAAATAATCCCTTCAATGGTGTTTACAGAAGACAATAAGGAACATAATATGCATTTCTGCCTAGACTATCTGCACTTACATGAAGAAAGAACTACAAACAAGTCTGGGGAACGTTACAGAGTATTTCAAACTGACAATGGAAATGACTTGAAAGAACGCATAGTGTGCACACAGAAGTGACATGAGACCAGAGGTGGACAGTAGTGAAATTCGCGGTACAAAGGTGCGCAAGCGTGGAACAGATCGTGCAGTGTCGTAAATCATCGCAAAACAGAATTATCATTTGCGCATGCGCGTTTTCTACTACGTCATTATGCGCATGTGCGGACGGATCGTGCAGGCATCCCGGATCGTGTACCGACAGGGTCATTAGTTTGAAATTGCATAAATACTTTTTTCAGTTTTACAATATGTGTGCGTGTGTATATATATACATTTTTTCCATGCTGTTTTAATATCAATGTAATTGATAGAAAATGAACAGTGACACAGTAAGTTTCTGTAAGTGCTGTAATTGTTTGTGTAATCACTATAGAAGGTTGTGACAGAACCAAATCATCTCTGCTGCAGAGCTGCATTTCTCCAGTTGCTAAATATGTTAATGTAACTTTAGTGATTTCTTCTATTTCTGGTGCTATGACATTTCTGCACTGTATTGGAGATGTTAGCGTGTCTCTAATAGGATCAGTCCCAAACATGAACCCTGCACGACCTAATGTGTTGTGTCTTATTAACTCACTGTCATTCAATTCAATGTCATTTAATGTTATAGCGCGTTTACAATTTGCATTTCATCAAAGCAGCTAAACAAGAAAACCAAGATAAACCAAAGTTGAACACACACAAAAACAATAAAAAAATCTTATAAACCTTTAAAGTAATATGGAAATTGTCATGCATTGCAACACATTTCTTCTCACCTTCGGTGTTTCGTCCATTTTCTCTGCTGCTAAAGAAACTCTTAAGTCTCTTAAAAGTCCTCCTCGCTACTCCTAAAATTTTTGACCTTAAGAGCTCTTTTAAGCGATAAGACGCTTTATGAATTTGAATTTTTCTTTACTAGGATATTTTCTATAATTTTAAGGGGAAACCACCTTTCTAAGAATATTCTTAGAATTTTGTCACTAGGAGCAATTCTTTGCGCAAAGATTTTTCATGAATACGGGCCCAGGTGTCAATGTCCTCATAAAACGCAGACAAATTCATGAGCATCACGCGCGTAGCACATTAAACTGTGCAGTTCATTCACTCAGACACGCAGAACAGACAGATGACGTAAATAACAGGATTCGGTGTCCACTAGTCCGCATCTAGTTGGATGGACTCAATGCAGCCGGAAAACAAGTTTCACTCGCAAAATAGACTAAAACTAAGTAAAATAGCAGTTCACCATTTCAATAAGCTCTCACTTATTTATCAGCATGAGAAACACGTGTGAGCGTGTGAACAGACTAAAATGCGTGTGTCTCACGGTGAATGCGAGAGCCCTGTAACATGAATAGAGTTTAGCGGGCTGTGCGTCAGTAATAACGGTCCGTGGGGAAACGCAGTGCTCCGTGTGTACTGTAGTTAAATGGATTAAACGAGGCTTCGAGGCAACAAAAATTGCCTCGATGATATTTTGTATTCGAATTACTCGAGTTACTCGAGGAATCGTTTCAGCCCTATTTCAAATAGTAGCTAACCTTATAATTCAACACCAGATTTGAAGTCTAAACAACTATATTCTCGCCTCAAAAACTACATTTCGTGACGTAATAACAATAGTATTTCCAAATATATTACTTACAGTTGTGCGTTCTCTCTTCCGCCATTACGGAATGTCAGTTGGAGCGAACTGAATTCTGGGTTATGGCCCGTATCAAGTACGCACAAGTCACATCCCTATGCAACCTCGATAAAAGTGGCGGAGCAAGAACACATCCGGGGATTTGAACTGTACTTGGCTAGATGTGAACTTTGATTTGGAACAGTACTTGGGCTGCTTCTGATGACGTTTCACAAATCCACAAGGACACAAGTACAGACAAGGGCGCATATTGAGAAACGGCCCTTATGTGCTCATCACACAATGATATCGTACGATTCTAGAAGATTCCGAATGTAACGTGACCTGTTTTTAATGTTTTTATACTGTTTTTGGTCAGTGTTTGCAATAAATACCAGTGGCTGACTTGTATTTGCTTGTTCCGTGTTTTATATGGTTGGGAAGTGGGTAGGTTTAGGATTAGGGTGGGAGTGGGAGTGGGGTTAGGTACTCTAACCTTTTTACTTTGTGCATGTGTCTGCTTCGTAACTTTTAATAAAACACATTAGAACGGAGAAAAAATGTGCCTCTAGTGGACATTCCACTCAAAAGATGCAGCGATTTGTACCTGGAGCTACATATTTCACGTTGTACAGAAATGTAGGTAGAGGTACATATTTACAGGAACACGACAAAGGAGTATAATCCAAAAATACGGTGTTTAATAAAGTATCCACAAGGAACGACTGGTGAATCAGGAACAAAAGGCAGAGAAGCTGGACAGGGGTAAGGTCCATTCCGGGAAAGCAGACAATAAAAAATAAAAGAAAGAAAAACGCCACAAATCTTTTAAGTCCTGTATTCTGTCACAGTGCAATGTAGAAGGAACGTGACAAAGGAGTATAATCCAAAAATAAAATGTTTAATAAAGTATCCACAAGGAACGATAAGAAAATCAGGAGCAAACACACCACAACCAAAACTGGTGTGAAACTATTAATGTTAATATATTTACAATATAAAGTAAAATAAGATCTTTTTTTTCTAAATTTGTGCCGTCACTCTATAAATATGTCAACTACACTTTGGGAGTCATTGTGTTACGGATATCTGGCAACCCGAGTTCCAGATTGACTTAATGGTGAGATCGCATCTTTATAGGCCGTATTGTCTGTTGTAACACTCTTTGTTCATACAAAAATCCCACTTCATTATTAAATGGCCATGTTTGGAAGTCTATATCTTGATTTTCTCCTACTACCACAAAAAGCAACATTTTGTTAAAAAACATCTCAGACTTCTGCACTTACCCAGGAAAAACATGTTGCAGAATATGCACTGACATTCTTAAGGTGCGATCACTAGATTTCAGAAGTGATGATAGACCCGCAACAAATATGTACAACACGGTATCGCATATTTAATAACACGTTCAATCTGTTAAAATGCATTATGCACTCTATTTCCCACACTGCAAACCACGCACCTTTTAAAGTTAGTTTAGTTTGTATTGAGCCAGAAGGTCAATCCATGATGTTTAGATCTTCTGTAGGTCAAACATATAAATTTACAGGTCAGAGTTGACAAAACATAACCTTTGACAAATAGGAAAAGACAAAACTATGCAAACACTTGTGTGTCTGCTCTCTTGGATTTACATGCATATGAATGTAAGTCAAT
The DNA here is from genome assembly GCF_024868665.1 of Triplophysa rosa. NCBI lineage: Eukaryota > Metazoa > Chordata > Actinopteri > Cypriniformes > Nemacheilidae > Triplophysa > Triplophysa rosa. The sequence goes on from NC_079900.1 coordinate 20,601,061, forward strand.
AGAACAGAAGTGAAACATGACGTGCATTACCGAGACACAAATGTGTGCACACACCTGTTCAATTTTCAATTTCCTTCACATGATTAACATGGCAAAATAAAGGTAAGAATGTAATCGCTGTGGCAGCGTAACGTTTTCCCGAATAACTGCCTGTGACCATCATCCATTGGGACTGAAAATGGTTTTACACTGCGCAGTCCATCTCTGGGGGTCTGTGTTTTTTTCATATTCTTCTTTCCATCATGTGGAAAGCAGAAGAGGCAGTGAGGAAATGTGTTTAAAGGGAAATCCTCTCTGCTTTGTGCCAGAAGTCACAGGCACGGGCTGGCTGACGGAATGACAGGACAAAGCAGATATCCAGAGCGTGTCTCTTACCATGGCAATTGCAGCAACTTCGCGTGCACTCTGTGTCATCGCATTTGCGAGTGCAGCATGGTGTGACAGCAGAGAGATGAGTGTCTACCTTTTTTCCAATCATACAGTAGATAGGGTGAATACAGAGCGCCGCCGTTCCAAGTCTGGAATCCGCACGACTCAGTAAAACTACTGAATTTCAGCTCAGGAGAGCAGAAGGTAATGTTTTTTCCCCACGACTCTGAGGGTAATTTATCCCAGCCAAGAAAACAGATAAAACCCAGTTTTTTCCCCACCCGGTACCAACTCTCCAGCATGCGCTTTATCATTACTTCTCGTAAAGTTCTCTAAACTTAGCAAGGCTTTATTACTTAGAAGCACCAGGCATACATTTGGTGTTTAAGGCCAGCGTGGGAACTCCAACCTGGCTGATTAACTCGCTGGCGTAGCACTGATAACGTTTAGACAGACGCAATGCCTTCCAGATTACCAGATTAAACCAGATGAAAAGAGAACTATGGATAATTGAGGATGGCATAGAGTGGCTTCAATTTGCAAGAAGAGCTGATATTTTTACAAATGTGAGGAACTAAATCTCTCACACAGTCCATTCATCATCGATGATTGTGATTATGTAATATACCAAGGATGCATATATTAAACTGGAAAAGACAGGAAGGATTTAATCTAGTAAACACTCATTTTTGGAAGTGAGGAAACAGATTATGCAATCCATAACTTAAAATAAACTAAAAGTACACAGGTCGCTACTGTAACGTGTTGGCTGTATAGCCAAAGCGCACGACGAAGGAGTAGAGTTCAAAGGGGTAATTTTAATAAATCCAACAAGCGAACATACAGAAAGAGGAAACATCAAACAATACCGGACAAGGAACACAGGCAAACACAGGGTTTAAATACATGGGAGAACATCATCAGGCTGAAGAGAAACAAGTGTGAACTAACTAACTAGTAAGATGAGGGAATACAGGCAAAACGGGAACACAGAACTAAACCAAAACATAACAGAAGTGTGACAGCTACATAATGTTTAAAAGTCAGCGTTCGTTAACTTATTCCAATTAGAAGACGGTAATGTTAATGGTTGAGCTATTTGATGAGCAGTTGACCAGAGTTCATTTTTGTTTAGCTTTTAGCAATTTTATTATGAGTTATCTTTTGTTAATTTGTCAATTTGTTTAATTTTTATGTGGCTATACAAGTTGAATTTATTTTTTTTATTTTAGTTTAGCTTTTTATCTATTTACATTTTAGCACCTCAACCCTGTTGAAAACCAGCATATGTTGGTGGGCTCTCACTAAATCCTTGGTGTTTCGAGTCTTCTGAAACCCTTACCCTAACCCAGTAGTGAACCCACAGGGCCCTCTGTGATGACCTAAAGTATGGTAAAAAACAATATTTAAAAACATAAAAAATACTATTTTCAATAAAAGTTGTCCGATTTTCCCTATTAGATATGTATATTTGACTTCCTGGATCGATGCAGACTCTATCCACGTGAGATTTCCAAGTCTCACGAGAGTAATTCAAGATCACAGAGCAGTCGCAGTTCTGCGATGTCATAAGCTGTCTGCGCAGACTGTGAATGCTGCAAGAAGAGGAACGTGTGCTTACACGGGGTTGGGGTGCCTTCTAGTTTTTTGCTAAATTTCCGCCATCTGGATGGTTGTTCACCAACAGTCTCGTAAAGCGGACAAGCACACAAAGTTGGCTCGCCAACCGCCAAAAACCCCCCAAAAAAGAAGAAATGGGGAAAATGTCATTCAAAACAGCATGTGGATGAACTTTGTTATCAAGTCTCTGAAAGAAAAGAGAAAAGCTGATAAACGTTGTTCAAAACAACAGGAGGAAGACTTTGTTATCAAGTAATTTGATCATCAAATTGTAAGTTATTTATGATTTATAAGGCAGTCGTGCCTCAATTCATTTTGGTTGCTGATGTGCACATTTGTTTATGTTGCTTAATGTTCGCTTTATTTGAGACGAGTGATTTTGACTGTGGTCAGTCTTAAATTTAACATATTGTGCATGCATATTTGCTGTTTACTGTTATATTTTGCATGCGCAGAGGGCCAAGACTCAAACGTCATGGTTCGCTATACTGCCCTAACCCACACCCAAACCTAACTCTAACCATCTAAACTACCTATGCTCCTTGACCTTGCCAAAAAACATGGCTACGTGATGACGTCAGACTCGAAACACCCAGGATTTAGTGAGAGCCTATGGTTAGGCATGTTTTGAAGCATGGTAGGTTTGAGCTGGTCCTTAGTTGGTCCTTAGTTGGTTTGAGCTGGTTTAAGCTGGTCATTTTCTGGTCCTAAACAACTAGCTCCTGCTCAGGACCAACTTATAACCAGCTCAGGACCAGCTTAAACCACCTTAGGAACAGTTTAAACCTGCTCAATCTACCTACCATGCTTCAAAAACCAGCATACTGATGCTGTTTTTTTCAACAGGGAACCTAAGCATAGTCCAGTTTATTCCTTTTTTAAAGAATATTTAAGCCAATATTTTATTGGCTTTCAAAAAAAGAAATGTTTTAATTGTGTTAGTTTTTGTATCTTTATGTTCAAACTGAGATGGTGATAGGCTGTACAGGCAAAAGTTTCAAACTTGTTTCAATAAAAATATAAATGGTGTTACCCCAGAAACAGTGTAAATTAAATTAAATCGGAACATAAATTTTACTAAAAAAGAGAAGAGAACATTTGGTGAAGTCTGCCAGAAGTTAGCTAAAAGTCAGCTGCTGTTACTAGCTTGTATAGCTACTGTAACTATGTTTTTGTAACTTGTAGTCTGACAAGATAAAATTTGAAAGTAGGTTACAGAACAATGCCTAGTAATTATAAGTCTCGTTGATGGCCGGAAATCACATACCGTTCAAAGCATGTCATCTCGTGTCTACTGTAGGTCGTGGGACTTCACTGAAATGATTATTCACATCGCTCTGTCCACCCACAACCTGTTTTCCCATCCTTACGCCTGCTTTTAAAGCAAGCCACTCGCTCTACTGCGTGATCTCCACGGGCTAATATGATCTGACTTCAGTTGACATAAAAGTTTAGAGTTTATGCAAATACAGTTTGCAGAGACAGGGGATGCAGGAGGTATACTGTCACTCACAGCATCCTTAACCTACGCTGAGCCATCCCAGAATGCAGCAGGCTGACAACCCGTCCTCTGTATGCTCGCCCAGAGTGATTCACTTGCGACAGATCCATTTAAGCTTGAAAACTGAAATAAATGAAGCAGAATTTCTGCACTGGTTAGCAGAGTGGGAAAGAGAACTGACGTCATACACAATTACTGTTACTTCAAAAAATGTAGTATGAGCAAAGTATCTGTCCTAAAAACTACTTCAAGCTTAAGTAAAAAGACATAAAAAGACATTCTGTGCAATGTAAAATGTAGCTGTGTCTCTTATTGATTCAACACATGACAGCTTGACAATAAAACATTAGAATAAGCTTATGTTTTTAGACCCTTCATTTTTTAAATGGGTCATATGACACGGCTTAAACTAATATTATCGATTGTTTTGTACTGCAATGTGTATACACGATTTAAAGTTCAAAAACGCTGTATTTTCCACATACCGTGCATGTTTGTATATCCTCTTTGCCCCGCATCTCTGAAACATGCAGATTTTTAACAAAGCTCGTGGCTCTGAAAAGTGAGGTGTGCTATGATTGGCCAGTTAACCAGTGCGTAGTGATTGGTCGAATACTGCAAGCGTGTGAGGGAAAAGTAACGCCTCTTACCATATTTGAAACATCAGGTACAAAAGCAATTGAACTGACAGGTACACCAACATAAATAAAAAAAAAATTAGGAAGAAATAAAAAAAAAAAAACAAAAAAAAAAAAAAAATTAAAGGGGAAAAGATAAAAAAAGAAATTAAAGAAAGAAAAGGAAAAAAATAAAATTTAAAAAAAAAAAAAAATATAATACCAAAAATTAAATTTATGCAATTTTACGTGTATAATACATGCATGGGCAACTTATACCACACCAAAGACACAGAAAAACATGTACTCGCGCCATATTTGACCCCTTTAAATATAAACATTTAAAAATAATGTCATTAATAATCTGTCCTATGTCATTTATGTAAATATATGAAAATGTTATAAATAAAAATAATGTCAATATTTATTAATTATTATAAATGTATACAATTATTGATCAATTACCCATCCAATTAATTAACAACAACATCTCAAATGGACATGTGCGGTCAAAAAATGTGCAGTTCGTCATCATTTACTGAGACCCTGTGATCATATATGTGAACTATATGTGTAGGGTCTATTCACAGGAAGATCTGAGCTCGTCAAAGACAAGCGGTCATTGCGCAAGATCTCCTTCAATAGAGAAACATTAAAACGTGATCTGTCTGCTGATTTTGAGCTTTCCGTCTATTTCTTGTGATTAGTTTTTATTGTTGCGTTACTCTCCAAACAGTGAAGTTCAAAAGTTTGTAAGTGTATGTAAAATATGGGACAAAATGTTGATTGATTTGATATGTGATGCAGTTTTGTATACTGTAAGTATTTTAAAATTAAGGGACAACTATTTTAATATAACGTAGTATGCATGACTTGCAATTTAAAAAACAATTTTAGCGTGAACATACACAACATTTTTGTAATCACAATGTACCCATTAATAAGCTACTGTACTGCGGATATTAATTAAGCACAGTGTTCTTATTTTACTATTATAGCAAACATGAAATAAGGGGAAATGATGTGTTCAGTTTTTGTGCGAGCAAAACAGCACGAATGAAGCACGCAGACTGTCTGTCAACTGTAAATATGACTTTTGAGTTTTGACTTCAGGAGTAATTTTTATTTGATTGATTTTAGGAATGTTGGTCACAATCATTGAGTTTTAAAGTGTAAAATGTGCAAAATCAATGTTGATCTGAGACTATAATCAAGTATTTAAATAGCGGTTTGATTTGGATGTTCATATGGCATGCAGTTCCCTCGTAAATATTTTTTTAATTTTCCTTACTCTTACCCCTTTATTCCCCAAACTTTGCATATTGTTCCCCTTTATCGACAGATACATGAACTGTAGAGCTACATTATTGTTACAATTAGTTATGCTGTAAATCCTGTTTAATTATGCAGTACATTGCGGGCTGTAATCTAAAGCGTTACCCAGTTTTGTTAAATACGGCACAACCTTATTTAACAGGATGGGTGGCAACTCCAACTGTTGTACACTATAAGTTGTTAAAACATTCCTCAAACTCTTCATCTCCTCCTCTATGATTTAAAGTTGGTGCTATGTCTCAATAGAGGCCTGCACACGACTACTTTTTTCACCCCGTAACCACCCGTCACATTTAAATTGTTCCATTGCAGTATGTGTATTTGTTTGAAACACAATGTTAGTTTAATATATTAGGAGTTTGTTTGCAAAAACAGATAAAAAACAAAAAACATGTTTTTATTGTGTTTTAAAGTGACAATTCACCCAAAAATGTAATGTCTGTGATGACATTTACTCACCCTCAGATTGTTCCAAGACTGTATAAATGTCTTGGTTCTGCTAAACACAAAGAAGGAGATTTGGAAGAATGTCAGTAATGACAGATTTTTAATTTTAGGGTCAACAGTCCCTTTAATGTGTTAGTTAACTGTATTTTATTATTACTTAATCAATACAACCCAACTCCAGTTTGATTGATATGAATTGGAATGCCAATAAAAACATGATTTAAACCTGTTAAAGTTATCTGTTTTTGCAAACTAAGTTTTTATATTAAACTGTTTACACAGTATAGGACAAAAGAGAAAATCTAAAATCTGATATTAAATATGAACAAAATGTTGGCTTTCTATGCTGAAGGAAACACTAAATGTCTCTCATTTGGATTTTTGAGAAGGATTGCGGCAGGCTGAAGAAGCTCTTGTGCCTGGGATGCCATGCACATATCTTGCCACTTTGCTCTGTCTGTAATATAAGGTGAATTTCTGTAACTTTGGGCTTCTTAATAACATCAAGATGAATGTCAAAAAGTGTCCCAATTTACCTAAATAAACCCTATAAGTATGACATATCACGAGTGGTCTGAAAATATACCACCCGCTTCAGTCTCTAAAACATTTTAATAAAGATACCAAATAAAAAATATACAATTTCTAAGAAAAGTTCTCAATTACAGTAATGAGAGTATTTGTAATTTATTACTTTAGCACTAACCACCACAGAAGTACTGTAATGCTGGTTTAGCTAATTTATCAATATGGCTAAGCTCTTAACCCATACTTTACATTACCACTGGTTAACCAGATTGGTCGTGTTGGTAAAGCTGGCCAGTAAAGTAAACTTGGAAGTGCAGTACCAACATACAACTTTTGCTGGTGACCATCTTTCATTCAAACGGGGAGAGGAAGCCTTTGGATCTCTAACCTTGGCATTGGTAAGCCTTGCACTTAGATTTCAGGTGAGGTATAAAAAGTAACATGTTGAGTCAGAAGAAAGCTGGAGCTCACCTAGCATTCATTATCGGACAAAAGGCTTTATAATGAGATCCCTCCCCCATAGACTGAGCTCCAGAGACAAAGCAATCTCAGCAATTCTTGTCTTGTTCACAGCTAATGGTTACGTTTCACCGCTCCTTAAGATGGACAGCTCCACTGAATTATTGCGGTAATCGATCAGGACCTCGGCACACGCACCAAAGGCCCATTCATCGCAACCAGACCACCCGATTTACCTCGCTGTGTGTAAAAGGACCGCAAAACAAGCTTCTTCTGGCTCTGTGAACATGACACAAATAATTTTCCTCTCGCTCTAGGAGTGACACTTTGACATGTGTCTGTCGATTCCATTTCAGGAGCGGCCCCTGATATGATGGCTTGCATTTACGTGCGCCTTGATCTCCAAAGAGCCCCCGTCTGGCTCGCCGGGGGTCGCTGTGGAAAGGTGAAAGTGTGTTGTGGAAAGGGCAGGCGAGGAGCAGCACTCTCACTTTGATTAATGGACCTCTCTGCACCCCTGAGTGAGCAATTATCAGAGGATTGGCACACTCGTTCATCACTGTAACCGAGCAGCGGCACGGCCTGTGCCATGGCACCGTACCCAACCCGCAGCGCTGCCTCCGTGCAACCCCACTCCACCTGCTCGGGCCGGAGGAAGAGCAGCGGCCGGCTAAGGAAGAGGAGGGGAATTCAGTGGAGTGGAAAGCAGAGTAGATAAGGTTTCCCTCGAGGAATAGCTTTGCAACCTCTTGGCTTTGCTTTCTGGCCGCGGCGCGAACCAATCATCAAGCTTCCCGGGTTTCATCTGCGCCCAATGCCCAAACACAATTGACTACGTGACGATAGACCTCAATGCTAGGTTAAGGTTCCTACGTGCTGTGCCAATGCGCAAAAGACTCTGTTTGCCACTGATACCATCACGTTGAGAAAAAGCTCATTACGTTAATCCGGCCATCTATCGAGGACATCTGCCACATGATATGCATCTTTTGCTCATTCTGCCAAACACGTTGACGTTAAATATATTATTACATTATAAGCCAGCAATCAAATTCACTCTGACACATGATCAATATGTAATTTGCAGGGGTATTATTCCTCCAGGTGAATAACACATCATGGGTGAGCTCCTTTGAATAGGTTCACTTAGGCAGACTTCTGTAATTCCCTCAGTGTATAATAATCTACTATTATACAGTATATCCACCAAACGGAAATGTGTATTCAGCTTTGCTCTTGTACTTTTGTACTTCTGATTCCATTTTATGATATTTGCCTTGTAAATCCTGTAAAAAAACAGATAAAGTACTGGCAGAAAATTACCCGTACATTTTCCTTTATTTTACAGACATTTCCATTAATGGTAAAATGCAAATGAATGCAGTGCAAAATGTAAAATACAGGTAAAACAACTGTAAAAATGAACACGGAAAATTCCTTCATATTAATACAGTATATTGTGCCCTATTTTTACGGCTTTTTTTTAGAGTGTAGGCCTACTATAGTGTTTTTAAACATTACTATAGTAAATATTAAAGTGTGCTGCAGAATTTACTTTTTAGTGAGTTTATAATTCACTATAGTTACAATACTGCTATAGTAGAATAATGTAGTACACATTAACTTCAAAATGGTAAGGCTCCAAAAAACATACAAAAAACTTCATGCCATCCCACAAACAAAATATTTTATTTACTATAGTAAACTGCAGAAAAATCAGTGCTTGACCCCCCCATAAGGCATTGGAGGGTCCTTAAAAATATAAATAATGTAACAAGCAGAGTGGGACGAGGGCCGTGAGGGAACGGCACGAGTCCGGTGACGCGAGTGATAATGAGCGTCAGCTGCGCGTTGCACCGGTCTCGCATCTCTCACGGCCCTCGTCCCGCTCTGCTTGTCACATTATATATATACTGTATATATATATTACAAATTTAAAATCTGTGCAGATAAGATAGAGTAAATATTGTGAATGGTTCATTCACAAAGTCTATAATAATTTAAAGGAAATGTATTAATAATTAAAGGCAAAAAATTTGTGCTAAATCACCAAGTTTTATACAAAACATTTTTTGGGGGGGGTAATTTTTAGTCTCTTTCTCTCTTTCTTTGTACTGTATATTTATCCAGTTCTATGGTGTGACAAAATCAGAACGCATATCTAATAAGGTCGTTCTTATTTTTTTCTATTCAAATCATATACTGGTGGGTGGAGTTTGTGTAAAGAGCCTCTGCCAACAAGGTTGACTATTTGCACTGAATGTAAGTAGACATTCTGATACTATTTTTTAGACTTATTTTACATATGTTTTTATGTTCTATTTTAAAATTAGTTTTAAGATTTTTTGTCCAACCCCAAAAAATATCTCATGGGGGACCCCCCATAACACAAGACTGCTGTTTACTAGTTTACTTTAGTAACCTAAATACTATAGTATACTACAGTATTTTATTATTCTTGTGAAGATGAAGGTGATGATAAATATATTGTATTTGTCAACCATAACACTGCGTTATATACTGTACTTATAACATCAAAAAGTGTAACAGAAGCTACAGTCAGTTCTGTGACTTTTACATGACTGTAAAAATGATTATTTGAACATTTTCATAAGCCACCTCCATACTTACATACTTACTACATTATACTATAATGTATACTATATTATATGACAATCTTTAGTCAATACTAATGTATACTACAATATTTTTCAGTTAAGCTTTCAATGTGATCTGTTAGTGTGGTAAAAACACAGATGACTAATAGATGGCAGACAAAAACAAAAGAAAAACTGTGATCGCTCAGAGGATAGCTCCAAGTTTTAATGGATGCTAAATGATTTACCGTGGGTGTTCAGTCAAAAGTCTCCTATGCTGGACCGGCGGAGTTCACGGTACAAAGCAAGACTCCGGTCCGGTGAGTGCTCGCGCCATGATATTTTCAGCAGGAAAAATATAATCTAATGAACAAGGCTTGATAAATGTAATAACTTGGATGATTAATATGAAGAGGATGAAAATGAATGACTCGCTAGCTCCTAGTGGGAGCACTTTGAGAGTATAGTTTTATTAGTAAACCTCCTCTGCCTGTAGGAATGGAACATGCAGTCATCATTTCTAATCCCCGGACCCGATGATTTACCTGCTATTTACCTCCAACTATTAGTCAATTACCAGACTGTCTTTGGCTAGACCCCTGAGTTAATGGGTTTGGAGGAAGGCCAGAATGTGAATCCTTTTCAACACACAGTAATGGGCTGTCTTGCGATGCATTTTTAATGCGGCACATCAAGCACAAACCTTCGCCAGCTATTGGAGTATTTTTCTCGCATTGATTTTGTTGTTTCTTTTTTCTCTTCATATAGATGTTGTTGCATTGATTCTGTATACGACCGCATATCTTTTAAGTCTTTCATGAGCTGTTGGTGTGGCCAAGCACAGAACACAGAAGGTCATTGTCATTGCACACTGAAAAAACGTTGTTCGATGTGTTTGCGAGCTATTTAAATTCCTTATTATAGACAAGCTACGTCAATTACAAGATCCTTCCCCTCGCATATTGTTGCTACAATCATGTGTGTGCATGGCAAAATAAGAGATAATAACTGACAACATCACAAACAAAACAGAGAAACAGATTGAAATCTAGCTAAAATATGAAGTTGGGCTGCAGATGGACGTTTCTCTCTCGCCCCCCATTTTTACATTGTCCCGCCCACCTCGCAAGTCATTTTTTAAGGATTTTCAACAACACGAGCAACTGTTGATGATGCAATGTGGGTGTGTCTGATGCAAAGTTGAGCAAAGCTAACTTTAACAAATGATATGTGATGCAATGTGTGAAGATAGCAAAGTGGATGTGAGATACAGTCTTGTGTAAGCAAGTTATTTTACTGTTACTCCCTATATGATTTAGTTTAAAACTGTGAAACTGTTTATGCATGCATTTGCATAAGGCAGATGCTTTCAAAGGCATTCAAGACATACATGTTATTAGTTCATGCACTGGGAATGAAACCCAGATTTTGGCATTGCCATGTTTGAGCTTTATGGTGTAAACTACCAATCAAAAGTTTGGAAACACTTACTCATTCTTTATTTAGTTTTTGTCCACCTTTCAGAATAATAGTAAACTTATCAAAACTATGAAGTAGACAATTGTAGCTGTGGGAATTAAACTTTGCGGTAGTTTTGCAGCAGGGTTGCCAGTAACTTACTGTAGATTTAATTTACAATTTTGTTTTAAACATAAACTTAACTATTTCTTATATTTTCTTTCATGAAACAAGACTAAATATATCAGCTCACTTTTCTTGTTATGTAAATGTAATTTAAGTAATTTATGTTGAAGTATTTTCTGAGATTTAAGCATACTCCTTGATAAAAGATTTTATAAGATCATTAGAAACATTTCAGTCAAGCATTTCCAAACTTTTGATTGGTAATGTACTTGGTTGCAATGCATAAATGCATTCCACTACAATGTTCATATTTAGCAGCATTTTACCTGAAATATGTCTTCAAATATGTATCACATTTTCAAAAGATATTGCTATAGCAAGCAAATCTGTAATATCTTTGTTACATTTTCATTTATCTGAAAAAATCTGCTCTTTGCTCATAGGCTCTCTGTCCACAACCAGCCATAAATGTCATGTGATTCATTTTGAGCGAATGACATCATGGCAATACTCGCTCACTAATGGCTCCACAAGAATGTGACGGCAGCACATTTCATGCTTTTAAGAGCCCTCAAAACAAGTTAGAATACACAGAAGCTTTTTAATGTAGAAACATGAAATAACATTAAAACTATACTCTCAAAGTGCTCCCACTAGGAGCTAGCGAGTAATTCATTTTCATCCTCTTCATATTAATCATCCAAGTTATTACATTTATCAAGCCTTGTTCGTTAGATTATATTTTTCCTGCTGAAAATATCATGGCGCGAGCACTCACCGGACCGGAGTCTTGCTTTGTACCGTGAACTCCGCCGGTCCAGCATAGGAGACTTTTGACTGAACACCCACGGTAAATCATTTAGCATCCATTAAAACTTGGAGCGATCCTCTGAGCGATCACAGTTTTTCTTTTGTTTTTGTCTGCCATCTATTAGTCATCTGTAGCAGTAGAAACTCTTACTATGACCCACAAAACATCAACTACTATAATTTCAAAGAGAGATAAAATCACCAAATGGCTGGTAGCAGAACAAAATACCTCGCAATGTATATTAAAAGCTAAAATTTGAATACTTGATGGCTGTAAAAGGAATCCCATGTATATTAGATTAGCGTAAATGATTTTTTATTTTGTATTCAAGTTGAACTTTAATGCAGTGTTTCACAGATGCAGTTACCACAAGGTCATTTTGTCATAACTGTAATATCCTTACAAAGTGTGGTATAAAATGCCTTTAATGGTTTTCCCATCATCTTATTGCTTTTAAAGAGCAGAGTGAAGCTGTTGAGTAAAGATCTATATTTCGAATCTACATATTGCTTTCATGTCTTCTCTTTCATCTCTGCTTCATTCCCCCCCCTCACTCTCTTCACTCACTGGTGGTCTGCATCCGTTGCTCACATCTTTATTTCATTTCAATTTTCACCCGGCGTGATGGAAATGCAGTGGGAGGGCTGGGGAGCCGGATAAGATGGAAGTGGTTGAGCGGAGACAAAAATAAAACCCAATTTCGACAATAGCTCAAACTCTTGCCTTCGTGTCTACTGGAAGGACCAGTCCACTATCAGCAAACAATGGACTTTCTTCTTCCTCTTGAGGAGCAGAGAACAGGTTTTTTATAAGAAGTCCTTGAAAGTACAGTAAGTCAGACAAACAGCGACTCTGGGGCAAATTCACAGAACAGCGTAAACACATACGTCACAGAAAGCCCAACAAATGTTGTTTTAAAATACATATATTTGCCAATTGGTTTTTATCCAAAGCAAGTTACAATGCATTCAGTTTGTAGTCGTATCCGCATGTGCATTTCCTGAGTGTTGAACCTGTTGAGCTACAGAAACTGCAATGGTTGCACAAGCAGGCTTACTATCTAGGTGCATTAGACTTATTATATAGGTTTATAAAGTCATAGCACTATTTCCCTCCAGTATAACCAGTAAAGACAGAAAGTCTGTATATAATTTCATTTTCTCTATTATGACGGAGGTAATTCATCAAATGAAGAGCGTTAGAACCGGGCGTATATATATCCAGACGTGCTGTGTACTGGAACAGACCTTCAGCATTTTAAAACTCTATTCAGATGCCTGGATTGTAATGGTGGAGGTATGCTATCGTAACTTCTTCCAGATAATGATGGTCTGGTGAATCCCTGCACAGCTAAGCGATCGAAACCCTCCCGCAAGATGCAGCAAATTACATTTAAAGGGACAGTTCATCCAAAAATGAAAATTCTGTCATCATTTACTCACCTTCCAGTTGTCCCAAATCTGTATAAATTTATTTGTTCTGATGAAGACAGAGGAATATATTTGATTTATAACCAGACAGACTTTGCCCCCATTGACTCCCATAGGAAAACATACTTCTGGTTCAAAGGTTCTGTTGAACACAAAAAAAGACATTTTGAAGAATGTAGGACAGCAAACAGTTCGGGGGCACTTTTGACTACCATTGTATCTTTTCCTACTATGGGAGTCAATGGGGGGGGGGAAATCTGTCCGGTTATAAACCAAATATCTTCCTCTGTGTTCATCAGAACAAAGACATTTACACAGAATTGGAACAACTCGATGGTGAGTAAATGATGACAGAATTTTCATTTTTGAGTGAAGTATCCCTGTAACACTACACTTCTAAGCATGTTTGTGGCATTACCCCTATTTGTTATAGAGAATTAGGTGCTAATAGAAGGAAGACAGAAAGTTCTCTTAAACGGACCTCAGGCATTCTTAGTGAATTTTCCCATCTGTTCCTTTATCAGGCGCTACGCCATTAGCTTTGTGTGTGCAATGTGAAATTGTTTGAAGTGAGTATAGGGGATGTCCATCCGGTCAGAGACATTACCAGTCATTGAGTCAGACCTCTTGTCCCCTCAAATGACAGCAAATTACAGCAGCGCTGTCATCCATGAGCTCTAATCACACATTGCACTCTAGAGGAACGTAATCGTATCTCGGCCTTACCTGAACCGTGTTCAGACCTGATACTGACACACCGTAGCGTTCCTGGCCCCAGAGGGGATCCCTAAAAAAAACACATGATAATACCTATGTAGAACATATAGCCTCGAAAAAAAAGAGACCATTCCAAAATTTTATTTCATCAGCATTTTTAGATGCATTTTGGTCATTCCAGTCCAATTTCAAGAAAATCAAACCTTCAGGAGTGACAAAGTCATCCAACAGCAATGTGATAGACTGACAGCATTACAAAACTGTGAGAAAAATTGAGGATTTTTTTAGCTTTTCCTAAATACATACAAATGGCATTGTTGTATTGCTTAAAAGTGAATATGAACTCGTTTTCTTTGCAGTATTTGAGTAATGGAAAAATACAGAGCACATTTTCTGTTATTTTCACATGTTTTTCAGGTTTTCATTTTCTGCAAATAGATACAATATTTCTATTTGAAATTTGGGAGAAGTATTGTTATTACTACACAGAATTAAATAAAAATGATCATTTTACCTAAATTACCAAAATAAAATTTACCTAAATAAATTTTACTAAGCTATATTACACCAAACCAATCGTATGGGAATATATAGCTATTTTTTTCATTTTCAAAAAGTTTACGTGAACGAAATTTGTATTAGGTTAGATGAGCCAGAACTGCTCATAATGCTCACAGTATATAAACAGGTGTTCAAGCAAAAGCTGTATTTCATTCATATGTGCATGTGAGATTTGGATATCCCTCGACTTTCTGCCTTAAAGACGTTACCCTGTCCCGGTGATGTTTAATGAAACAAAATGACAATACTTAGCCTTGCACGTGTTCGACTGACAACAAAACAATGCTAGCATTAATAAACAAGATAAACAATGCCAACATTCATTTTGCAGGTGTATCAACAGAGGATCATTTGCATTACACACCTGTGTGTAAATAATTTCTACAGAAGATAGTCTTGCAAGTCATGGAAGAAAATGGGTGCATTTGATTTGCTTAAAAGTGAAGACTGTGTACGTCTTTTTGTGCACTGCCATGTCCATGTGATGTCATATACTGTACGTGCATCTGAAAGAGATCTTTGTTGTGGATTGCCATACAAGTAGTAAAATAGAAGTTTAGCTTGAAACCCTTCTGTTATGAGGCAATGCAGTTACTCGAAGTGATATTTTGCTATCTAATGCAATGACATACATGCATACTTGCACACATACTTTTTAAGTCCAACATAAAGTATATTAAAGTACGCTGGTAAAACCTTTTAATACAATTACTGTACCATAATGCCACCACTGTCAATTTTGTAAAGGATCCCTTTTTTGTAAAGGACATTTATGGGTGCATGCATCACCTGTTCAGCGGTGTGGTCTTTAACAGTATCACACATTCGAGAAGCGTATCATTCCAGCATAGTCACATCACATTCAAATGCACTGCTCTTGCGAGACTCCTCCTTAAAATCAATATCCACCACCAGCTGTGGAACTGAGTAATAATATATTAGCAATTGAAATTCATAGATCTTGTCTGTGCTCTATGCTGTAGTTTCTCCACTATCCAGAGAACTCAAAGTATTGGCCAGCACTGTCTGATTGGAAATTCATCAGATGATTGACAGGTCATGATGCACCTATAGAGCATAGGAGAACAAAAAGAAACTCGCCCTCCGCTCACCTCTGATGGACAGAGAATAAAAAATCACACACAGAGCGTGAAGAATTCATTAAAGAACTGAAGTCTAAGTCAGACAATAGAAAAACCGCAAGAATAAAAAATTAATTCATCACCAGTTTTGCTCCTCTTAGAGGATGTCAAAGAAAAAGCTGAGGGGCAGACAAGGATTTTTTTCTGCAGGATCTCGGTATAATGCTGTCTCTGAGCGTACGGCTTGTGTCACATGAATTGCAAATATCTTTGTCTTTTCCGTATGCATGGAGTACCCAGATGACCCATCAAATTTGCTCAAATGTGCAATATCTTATGCAAAGCACATTGTGTGGAATGCTCTATCCCACAATACACTCCAGCCTCGACTTGACCTTAATATTTGCATCTTCAAAAACATTTCTTGACTCACTACTTTAATGATTCGGTAAAAGTTAATTATATGAAACAAGGGGTGTAGCGATACTTCGTATTACGATATTTCGCGATGCAAAAATGTTACGGTGCGCATCGTAGAGAGATGGGGATATTTTACGATATGATGTTAAATTCTATTCATTCAGCGGTCAAGACGCTACCTACGCTGCACCAGCGCGTCACGTGTGCTTATCTCACATATGCGGTAGAGAGAGAAGCACAAGACACAATCTGTGTCTCCAAGTGGTTTACAAAGCGTCATATTTTCCTTCACAATCACCGTTAAAACACAGCAAACTTGAAGCGTGACTGCAGGCGAGTCACCCCGAAACTCATTACAAAGGCAGCACAAACGTTTTTAAATGCCAATGTTCATTTATCCGCTAACGTGAGCTGCTGCATAACGTGATATGCAACATAAAGCCAAAAGAAACCAGCGCTGTTCCGATCAGAGAAGCGATGAAGTGAGTCGTACTGTATATTGAAAGAATGAATGACATGCTAAAAAACAAGTATGTGATCTGCATGATTGAAGAAATGTAATACAGTTCATGTAATATGTCTTTTTGAAAGATATTTCTCATTCATTACTGTCTCAAGCAAGACAGAGCAGCTTCAAAGAGACATGAGCCAATAGCGCTTGAGCGTGAGCTCTGTCAGAGCATTTCATAGGTTGAATGTACTGAATGAACACGCCCTTCACTGAACGAACAAGTCAATTGAGTCAAAATGAGACTGAATGAACTGCTACTGTACATGTCGTTCATGGTCTAATATTCTCTGTGTTACAACAACAATGCATATCCAGTAGTTACTCAACTTTTCTGAAAATTAAAGGTAATGACCTGGTTTAATATAATTCCAAGGTAAAGTAAATTATGTCGAAACAGTTAAATCTTTGTATGGAACATTTAATTACACCAATTAAATGAGTTAATCCAGATAGATTTTAGTAGACTAATATAATGTAGATTTCATCGACTAAAAATAGACTAAAACTATGATAAATTGGGATTGTCATGATTCTGACTCCTCTTGTCATGTCTGTCTTGATCTTGTGGCAGAATGACGGCAGGATCCTNGCGATGAAGTGAGTCGTACTGTATATTGAAAGAATGAATGACATGCTAAAAAACAAGTATGTGATCTGCATGATTGAAGAAATGTAATACAGTTCATGTAATATGTCTTTTTGAAAGATATTTCTCATTCATTACTGTCTCAAGCAAGACAGAGCAGCTTCAAAGAGACATGAGCCAATAGCGCTTGAGCGTGAGCTCTGTCAGAGCATTTCATTGGTTGAATGTACTGAATGAACACGCCCTTCACTGAACGAACGAGTCAATTGAGTCAAAATGAGACTGAATGAACTGCTACTGTACATGTCGTTCATGGTCTAATATTCTCTGTGTTACAACAACAATGCATATCGAGTAGTTACTCAACTTTTCTGAAAAATAAAGCTAATGACCTGGTTTAATATAATTCCAAGGTAAAGTAAATTATGTCGAAACAGTTAAATCTTTGTATGGGACATTTAATTACACCAATTAAATGAGTTAATCCAGATAGATTTTAGTAGACTAATATAATGTAGATTTCATCGACTAAAAATAGACTAAAACTATGATAAATTGGGATTGTCATGATTCTGACTCCTCTTGTCATGTCTGTCTTGATCTTGTGGCAGAATGACGGCAGGATCCCCTGTTTAATGTGGACAGAAGCATTTTGGCCCACTTGGCCTTCCACATGCTCTCTCCAGGTCTTGTCTTTGCCCCCGCTGTCACGGTCCCACCGTCTGGTTTATGAAATTCTAGTCGTGTGGTGGGATCGGGGCAGAGTCCTTGGGTTTTATGTGGGAAGGCCATGAGATGTTTATGTTTTTACCTCTCATGTGTTTTCCCAGTGTCTCGTCTCTGTTCCCGCCATCTCGTTTCCTTGTTATCCTTCCCTAAGTGTTTAATGTCCCACACCTGCCCCATGTAATTATCCCTCGTTTGTCTTCTCTATTTATACCCTCTTGTTTCTTTGTCCTGTGCTCGTGTATTGTACGTTTGCATTGTGTATGTGTTCATGCTCGTGCTCGTGTTGTCGCCCGTGTTCCTGTTTCATGCCTTGTTTGAGAAACTGTGAGTTTTGTGTTTTTGCTTTGGTTTTATCCTGCCTTGTTTTATTTAAGACGTTGTGTCGTGTTTTGTTTGGTTTTGTTTTGCCCCACCGAGGGAAGTGTTTGGTTTCTGGTTTTGTGTTTTAGTTCGTTCCTGTTTTTTGACACCCCCTCGTGGGTTTTTGTTTTGCGTCTGTTGTAATAAATATATCCTTTGTTGAGTTAACCCCTTCACTGCCTGCCTGCGCTTGGGTTCTTGCACGCCAGTCCTGACACCCGCCCTCTTGTATCCCTCGTTATTGATTGTTAATTAGTTCATGCCCCGCACCTGTCCCTTCTTGATTTCCTTCCCTTTAAATAGTCCTCATGTTCCATTGTCCTGTGCTCGGTTATTGTGTTTGTATTACTTTGTATAGCACCCTGTGTGTGCTGTGTATAGTACCTTGAGTATGATTACCTGTTTACCTGTTCCATATACTCGTGCTCGTGCTCATGTTGTCAAAGATCTTGTCCAGTCTAGTAAGTGTGCAGTCTAGTTTATTTTCAAGTGTTGTTTATTTTTAGTTTATTGATAGTTAGTCTACGTCCTGTCTTTACTCTGCTTGTCCTGTTATACCCCATTGTGGGCCTTTGTTTTGTGTTTCTTGTATAATAAATACCTTTTTATTTACCCCTAAATGCTGCCTGCAATTGGGTTCTCCCGAGCATTTCATGACATAATAACCGAGCCCAACAGAACCCAGCAGGCAGCTAAAATGGACGATACAGCGTCGTTCCTGCGACCGGGAGTTCGCCAGGGCATTCTCGGCGGTGGCGGAGGAGACCGAGTTTAATGAGGCAGAGTTAAAGGTGATTTTCGACTGCTGCCTCACTCGGCGCCTCACGCCGTCAGAGAAGAGGTTGCTGGGACCCCTAGGGTTTGCGGATACGGTCAGGTACGTGGTCAACCGGGACAATCTCGGGAGCGAGGTCCCAGTCAGAACTACCGCCCCACGGTTGGTCGTACCGGAAAACCTCGTCCTGGCTGCCGTCACCCGAGGGGACTCAGTACCCTCTGGCTTGAGCTCCACAGGCCCCGGTCCTCCTGGCGGCGCCTGTGGCAAGCGGGGGTGGGCTCCGGGCGTCTGCGGGCTACGTCTGCGGGCTCCTCCGACGCGGAAGTCCCACCAACCTCCAAGGTTCCGACCAAGCCGGCCACGGGTCCGGTGGTCCAGAAAAAGGGGGAGAGGCGTCGCAGAGGAGCGTCCAGGCCAGTGCAGCCGGCGTCCCAGCTAGGTGATCCAGCCGGCGTCCTGATACGTTGTATATCGTATCGTGAACCCAGCATCGAGATATGTACCGAATCGTGAGTGTATCGTTACACCCCTATATGAAACTATAATATATCAACAAAATAATCTTTTTTTCTTAGAGAATTAGATTTGTACAATTTAAACATGCCAAACGAAGCAAAATCCTTGCATTATAAATAGTTTCAATGGTATTTAATAAAGCCGTATTGTGAACACAGCCATTGTCTTACAGCTGTGCTATCTTCAGCGTCTGTAACACCATCTGTTCTCTGTGATCTTGGTTACCGCACGTTTCCTCTTTGTGTTTCGTACGGAGCGGTTTGTAGCTGTGATTTGTTTGTACCCTGTTCAGTGACTACCTGCTAGTGTACCTTTGATTATGGTATTGAATTACTCAGCTGGATTCTGATTGTAATATTGTGTTTGCGGTTTTAAACGTGCAATAAAACAGCGTGCTCGAATCCTTCAGTCTGATTACATCCTGCGTTACACTCTGTTCCTGTTTATTAAAAAAATAGGTCAGCAGAGAACAGCCAGCGAAAAGCTGAATAACGATGAGCCCCAGAGAAATGCTTGACCTATGATTCATGACACACCAAATATTCACAGTATAATTAGGAGATAAAAATTTCACCGCAGCAACCGTGTCATCTTAATCCCAAATGCCCAGCATAAATTACTTTCAGTTAATGATTAAAAAAATTATGAAAACACATTTTTCTCAGAGACAGTTTTCATCTTATATCATACATGAATGACACATGCTAGCTGGATGGAATCTACAAAATAAAGCTTTTTATTTTTGTCACTTTATTATTTCTACATTAACAATACTTACATTTTAATATATTACATTTCACATAGAATATTATTATTAGAATACAACATTTTTTTTAATAATATGATAATTTTAGTATAATGATCATAATTGCTAAGATACATTACATCCAATTACTGTACTTTATTTATTAAATGTTAGCAAAAGCATTTCAAATTGATTTATTTAGAGTCATTTAATTCAATTCAAAGTTCATTTTAACAACAACAACAACCAAAAAAATGATCAGAATGACTAGTAAACACTGTTTTCTTAGTATTAACAAAGACAATAAGGGAAATTTTTCTACATTGTACTGGTATAAGGTCGTGACAATAGCCCAGATCAAAAGCCAAGTGTACTATAAAAAAAATATTTTTACAGAAATTTACTGTTATTTCTTACAGATTTTTCCACACATAATGTAAAAGACTGTAATTTTATGGAATTTCTTTGACATATTTTACATATATTTTCGAAGTAACCGTCAAATTACAGAAAAAGAACACAAATTCACATGTAAACATGAAAAACATGTAATTTGTATGTGAGAAAAACGGCGCCCAGCTGCCAAAAAACGTCATTTTTTTACTGAGTTTTTTACAGTCTACACATGCCTCTCTCTCTCTCTATTTGTTGTCCATATATGCGACCCTGGACCACAAAACCAGTCTTAAGTAGGACGTGAACATTTGTAGTAATAGCCAAAAATACATTGTGTCAGTCAAAATGATAGATTTTTCTTTTATGCCAAAAATCATTAGGATATTAAGATCATGTTTCATGAAGATATTTAGTAAATTTCCTACTGTAAATATATCAAAATGTTATTTTTGTGAGTGGATGCAGCAAAATTGCAAAACTGGTCAGAAACACACCTACAAACTTCACTTGCTGCTATCCGCTCTTTGGGAAATACCCACTCAAGTTTGGTATCTATGTAAAGCTTAAAATTTACGCTTTTGGGTTCATCTAGTCTCCACAACGTCATTACAGCGGTATGACAATAAAGACGTTCTTACCAACGTCTCTGATGGACAACTTTAAAGGCAATTTTCACCCTCAGAATTTTAAATAGTCTTAAATAGTTTTAAATCTCTGCAAAATATTGCCCGATCCTAACAAACCAAACATCAATGGAAAACTTATTTATTTGGTTTTCAGATCATGTAAACATCTCAATTTTGAAAAATAGACCCTTAAGACATCTTCTTGTTGTCCAGGGTCACATTTAGTACCTCATGTCATCTGCCATATTGAATAAAACGTTTGGTCCTAATGCATTCTGGGATTACATTATCTATGAACATCTACTGAGGACTTACTTGTTTGTAAGAATATACATAAATGTTGTTTAAGGAGGCAGTTCACTGCTTTGGAACAGAGCTAAATAATGTCTTGGTCTCTTTCTCCATAAACGGAGGAGATGGTCTGCAGGAGACTGTGCTCTGTTAAAGAAAGAGAAACAAACAACCAATATAAGCAAAACTTTTAGGCAAATAACTTTCACAATGTGAAATAACTTTAAAGCTTTGCAGAGCATATATAAGTGTCATATATGTTATTAATACATAGACATAAACTAGAGATTGTCAACCAGCGGGCATTAGCAAATCTCTAAGGGGGGCAGTTGAAGTACAATTTTTAAAGCAAGGGTTATTAAAAACATCTCATATAGTATTTCTCATTCTACTTATGATAGTTTTACTCCACACCTGGCTATCCCATTACATTTTTATATACGGGTACACCTTGCCCTTCTTATAATTTATTTGTTCATGCAATGTCCTGCACAGCCCCATTACTGTAATCTTATAGTTCTTTTTTTTTTGCTAAACAAGACACATATACAGTATGTCTAGTTTACACAAAGCTATTTATTCTTTAAAGGCATGAATTAAATCCTGATACATACTGCATCTCATGTTTAAATGAATAGGCAAAAGCTCGGTATGACATTTCAAGCCGTGGAAATTTCAAGTGAAAGAAATGTAAATGAAACCGTCATTGCGTTGTTACTCATTGTGGAAAGACATGTTCCTGGATTAACCATGTTGATCCTGGCACAGCCTTTCTATCAACCAGTCAGATTTCAGGATTAGGTTTGGACCCAATGCTAGGTTTAGTTTAATTTAATGGGTTTAATTAGGACTTATGTTAGGGGCTTGTAGCCTATACAATTCCTATCTACGTACTGTTTTAAGGGGTAAGGTTAAGTTATGATTTGGGTTTATGTTAGTTTTATGGTTCTTCGACAAGCATGTTGTTCCAGGAAGAATGAAAAAACTGCATATGTCTTGTAGGGTTTTCCCAATGTGTATGAACACTTTAATAAAATAACAAAACATACTTCACCCTCCTCATTTTTTTTAGGCTTCTCTCTGCCCAACCCATAACGCAATGCAGAAGTCTGATAATGCAGAGCTCTATAGAGCGTGTGTCCTTGGCAAACTAAAACCCCAAGAACGGCTAAAAAACACATTGAACACACTTTAATGCAAGCATTAGCATCTCTTTAATACTTACACACGAACATTCGGATACACATGCCGCACATGGCAACCACGCTGGCGATGTTAAGACACCGGCCGCACTCAGGACTCATCAGACATCTCTTGGTACTCCCGCAGCATCGCATGCAGCCACCTCCTCCCTGCTTCTTATCAGCCGAGTAGCTCTGCTTGGTGTTGCTGGTGTGCTGCTGCGTAATAATGTCAGGATAGTCCGGCAACTGTTTCCTGTAATCCTCCTCCATGGCCCAGTCTTCAGATCAGACCTGAGGGGAGGGAGAGACAGTTGCACGTTGACTCATGGGTGCGGAGAATCGATCGACGATAATAACATTCCAGTATCTGAGACCATCCTTTCACAGTCATTAACTGATATGGAAATGGGTCGATGCTCGCGTACGGTTTATCTGAACGGCGTTGACACGCGTTGCTCCCTGGAGAACGCCTAGGTTGGAATGTTGTTTTGAACCTTCAATGACAATTAACCACAATCGGCTCGGATGCTTTTTCGATTTGTCATTCGGGGATCGTGTAAGCAGGTGACGTAGTTGAAGGATGTGTTCACATCAGGCGGCAACAGACATCTACTGAGCGTCACATTACAAAAACAGGTTCACTCTGCACAGGAAAGCCAAACGGAGGTTCATTAAAGGTCCAGTGTATATATTTTTGGAGGATCTATTGACAGAAATGCAATATAATATACATAACTATGTCTTCAGAGGAGTATAAAGACCTTACATAATGAAGCGTTATATTTCATGATCTCAGAATGAGCTATTTCTATCTACATACACCGCAGGTCAACTTACATGGAATTCACCATGTTGTTTCTACAGTAGCCCTAAAAGGACAAACTGAGCGCGTTTCGTAAAAATGTTATCGGCAAAGAAGCGAAAACGAGATGACATCTTAGCCCTGTGCATGTTTTTTGCTTTGGATAAATAGTGTCTTGTGTACAAAAAATGTTAATGTTGTTTGGTTTCCAACATCTTGAAAATATCTTCTTTTGTGTTCTGCAGAAGAAAGAAAGTCAAACCTGTTTGACTGAGTAAATGATAAAAAAATCATTTTTGGATGAACTATCCCTTTAATTTAGGTTCATGTCACTTTAAAAGCGTAACCATGAACCGGTATAATACTTGATGTGAATCTTATATAAATGATCAGATTGCAATGTGTTTAATAAAACACCTCTGTTTAGTCTTCTTTAGTTTTCGTTCATCTTCTAATTTCTTTGAATATGCCAAAAAATATATGTATTTGTATTTCACCCACATACCATTGTCACTGAAAAATTATTTACTGACCTTTTATTAAGCCACTAAATATATTTCAGTTGAATAATCCTCAATTTCCAAAAAAAAAAAACTAAATTAGTTAAAATGTTCAAAAACTATTATACATTTAAAACCAACCGCTTGTTTTCCTTTTGTTTAGAATAAGCCATAAGCGCACATGAAACAGCTTTGAGCTTTCAAATAAGTACAACCTAGATGACATTTTTATTAAATCTAACTTTTCACAACAACAAAAATCTCTTCCACTCAAATCATTTTCCCAAGGACAAGGCCATGGATATCTTTCAAATGACTGAAATGACCAGACAAGTGTTGTTTCAATTCAAAGTATACCTTTTCTGTCAGAGTGCCCTCAGATTTCTCCTTTTTTCTTTCAACCTTCTTTTCCTCAGTCCTTCACAGTTTTCTCTTTGAATTGAATGAGAAGAAATTAAAATCCTCAATCACAACTCTGTCACGTACCGTAAAAGAGAACAGAGAACACAAACTACAATCCTCTCTTCTCGCACAATCTTGTGTATACGCTGGCAGCTTCTTTTCACTTTTGTTATAAAAGTCCTTTCAAATGAGTTCACATTCAAATGTACCTGTTTGTCATGAGGTTTACAGGGCTGGTACGACACACGCCCGGGCGGACTCGAAAATATAAATACCCTGACAGGGTGTGCGAATCAAGTTTTTCCTGCTTGTACTTGTCATTTTGGAATGACGTCTGTTCACCTATAATGCTATGCAAGCATTTTCACTTTATCATCAAGACAGATTTTACAGATTACATTTTCTCAGTTTACAGAATGTTACACTTCACAGTAATCACAGTATATTCAGTGTACAAGTACAAACCAGTATAGTTAGTTAAGTTTATTTATCCCCTTAAGGGAAAGTAAGGTTGCAGCGAGCTCACACAGACACAATAAGAGTCACAATTGGCATACAAAAATCAATACATAATTCAATAAACTAATTTGATAAATAAGATTAGTCCAGACCAGCTGGCTTAATCAATTAATATCAGAAGAAATAGAATTAAAAAATGAATTGCTTGAGGGATAAAAGAAAATTTGGACCTGTTTTTCATACACCGTGGGACACTGTACAGTCGACCGGATGGCAACAATTCAAAGGCAAAGGCTATAGGATGTCTCTTATCTTTCACAATATTGTTAGCTTTATTCAACACTCTATCTTTATATATACTTTCTATACTCGGTAAAGAAATCCCTAACCATTTACCTGCCAAAATCACCTCTCTTTCCTTAGTATTTTCTTCTGTGCCTCTGAAGCATTGCCATACCAGCAAATTAAACCAAATGTTATAACACTCTCAATAAAAGCACCATAAAAAATCTGTAACATTCCATTGTGGACATTGAAGGAGAGTAATTTCTTTAAGAAATACATTCTTTGTTGAATCTTTTTACTTAATTGCTCCGTCCACACAACCCATTTAATATTATAATCCAATACCATACCAAGGTATTTATAGTTTGTAACTGTTTGTATTGGCTCCCCATTAATTGATGTAGGGTAAAATGATTTTTTCTCTCTAAAATCAATAACCATCTCTTTTGTAGCTGAAGTATTCAATGGAAGATTTGATTTTTCACACCAATTTAAAAAGAAGTCCAAAACAGGCCCATGCTCTTCCTCTCCATCATATAAAAGACTCACTAGCGCAGTATCATCTGCATATTTAATAATTTATCTATTCTTAAAGGAACTTGAACAAGAGTTAGTGTATAAGATAAAAACTAAAGGAGATAAAACGCATCCTTGGGGTGATCCAATCCAGTCTTCCTTCCAAATGAAAACCTAAAGGCCAAGAAATAAGATCATTTAGTCTGTGTGTGTATGTAAGGGATAATGTACAGGCAACGTTCTGTTATCGCAGAAATATTATTTTCTTATTTGTCTTATTTCGCGATAACAGCCGGCTGCTTGTACATTATCCCGCTTATTACACGGCTACTTGCCACATGAGAAAAAAACTGGACATGAAATGTGAATTAGAAATATTTTATTAGCCCATTTTTACCGCGAATGCAGACCTTCTGTGAAGAAAAGCCATTTACTTTCAATTTTAAGCTAAAAAAGAAGTTCATATGTCACGAACAGGCAATTTGGTTTAATCATTTGTAAATATAATGTCATATGTTATTAAAAGACATATTTATATTTCATTTTTGTGTAATATCAAACTGTCCCTCTCAAAATGATTTGCAGCATCCGGGTTACAGGGTGTTATTAGCTTTGAGCGGTTGCAACCCTTGGAATGTCACGACTGGCCAATCAGAATCAAGCATTCAAATGAGCCATGTAATAAATTAACAATGCATTATGCATCTGTAATACATTTCAAAATGTTTTTATTAAACACATTGCAATCTGATCATTTACTGTATATAAGATTCACATCAAGTATTATACCTGTTCATGGTTACGCTTTTAAAGTGACATGAACATAAATTAAAGGGATAGTTTATCCAAAAATGATTCTTTTATCATTTACTCAGTCAAACAGGTTTGACTTTCTTTCTTCTGCAGAACACAAAAGAAGATATTTTCAAGATGTTGGAAACCAAACAACATCGGCCCCCATTGACTTCCACTAACACAAAACCAGAGAGACATTTCTCAAAGTATCTTATTTTGTGTTCTACAGAAGATAGAGTCATACATAGAGCTGCTTAAAATTAAGAGACCATTTCCAAATTATTGTCCGTTTTTCGGAATTTACAATTTATAGGTATGTGTTTTGGTAAAATGATCATTTTTGTTTCATTCTGTGGAGTAGGAATATTTCAACTATAAGAATATTTACCAAATTTCAAATAAAACTTTTGTTTCTGTTTGCAGAATTATAAAACTGGAGAAACAGGTCAAGATAACAGAGAAGAAGTTTAGATTCACTTTCAAGCCATACAACAGTCATATTTGTGCATGTATTTAGAAAAAGTTCAAAATTATTTTTTATGTGATAACCTGGATTTTTCTCACAGTTTTCATGTGTATAGTCATGCTGTCAGTCTTTCACATTGCTGTTGGATGACTTTATGTCAATCCTGAGCTTTGATTTTGTTGAAATTCAACAGACACTGGAATGAAATGGCCACAATACATCCAGAAATGCTGATTAAATGAACATTTGGAGTGTTGTTTTTCTGCGGCTGTAAGTTTTAAAAAGGTTTCTTTACAAAAAACTCATGCCACACTCTTTAATACACAAGAACATATTAGTTATGTTTATTATTCTTCCTACCGTCTCATGTCTGTGTAGACGTGGGCTGCTCGCCACTCAGGACAGCAGCGCAGGAGTGGGCCATCCGTGTGCACATGAAGCACACAGTATAGCGACAGTCGTCCGAACACATCACGCAGCAGCAGTCCAGACAGAACTGAAAACACAGGTTACAGCAGCGGTCCACGCAGGGCTCGTGTTTGTGACAGCGGCACAGGCAGTCCTCTCCGCATCTCTCTGTGCACTGAGGGCAAGAGACAGAGGTTTTACAGCAGCTTAGTCCCATATCTGCTCGAGTTAAACAATCTCTGCTTATTACAGCACTCCTGCGACCAGCGAGAACCCCAAATGTGACATAATGCGTTGAGAAGTGCGTCATTTGGGATGTTGCATGAAAACCTCATTTTTTCCGCTCATTTTAACTTTCAAGGAACTAACCATAGAGATGACAGGCAGCGTTTGTTAGAAGTGAGTTTAGAAGCCTCAGGGTGGCCCGGGGCCACCCCTCCTCCTGTGCCGTGTCAATTATTAGACGCGTCCCGTGATTAGCGGCCGAACAGAGAACAGTGTTGAGCGTGTGTCCCCTCAGGACGACCGTGAATGTACTCGCAAAAGACACTCCCGGGAGCTCTATCGGAGGTATTCACACAAACCGTGCGTGAATAAATTTGCTAAATGTCCAACTTGCAGCGATCGTAGCAAAACGGCCCACAAGAGACGTCACAATTGTACCGGCCTGTACGGGACACTTAATCTTATCAGGTTGCGATAATGATGACTTATGGGAAATTTACTCACTTTCTTCACAAGACTAAGTCAGCAGAAACAGAGCAAGATCTCTGTTCGGCAATTTGGGTGTTACACTAGAGCTAACAATCTCCCAAATGTTCTCTAGTTGGGTGAACAGGGCGAGAAATAATTCAAGAGATGGCGTCAGTACTAAACCCCCAACACCCAGACCACAGTCAAGCCATGTGTATTCATAAAAACAACAGAAGTTGACCCAAAGTGCTGTGCAAGTCTAACCGAACTTGAAGCGAATGTAAAACCTTGAGTTGAAGGGAAGAAAAATGTGAAATACAAAGAAAGCGAAGTTGAATGGCAAAATGAATGACCACTGACTTCAGACAGAACACTCGGCACAGCCTCAGACAGAATCAAAAGCCTAGGAATAAAGACCTATAGTATACCTTTGAAGGTGCATGTTAGGGAAACAAAACATTTAACTCTATCTTTAGGTACATAATAGGTCAGTACGGGTACAATTATATACCCAAAAAGATACAGCATGTTTTGTACCTGTACAGGTACACAAAAGAAACACTTAAGTGACTGCAGTTTCTGACAGTGTAGAATCATATAATAATAATAATTGTGTATAATAAATAAAGAAAAAAAAACTATATACTGTACATCCAGGAAAACAACATGTCACCTAATTAAAGTCTATTCAGAATTTAACTTTGTTCTTTGCCTTTATATTAAATATATAAGAAAACTTTGCTTTGATACTGCCGAACCAACTCAAACATAAAAATATAGCAAGATACGACACAGACTAAAGCCCGATTCACACATACTCCATGTGCAGTGCGTATGCGGTGCGTAGAGCAACATGTATGCAGTACGGATCCGTCATGCTCCATTGTGCTTTCACACAAGCTACGTTTGTAGCGTGCTAGCGGTCCGCGTCTTCTGTGTGATTCAGTCAACAACGGGTAATTCCCAATATTTGGATGATTAATCGAAAGGGAAGTTTTTAAAAAGGTTTATGAAATGCTATTTTCATCATTGTGATTCTCTGTTTCATGTTTAGTGCGAGTGGTTGATAGATATACAATATATAACAGCATCCACCGTAAACTTCCATGGTGTGTCCAGATTAAAATACATGACTTTGAATTAAGTGTAAAACAACACAGAAATCAAATTATAAACCTTTTCAGGACTAAACACAATAGCTGAAAAGAACGTACTATTTAAATGATATTTTATCTGTAGTTTTGATGTTAGGATGGTACTTCAAAACACTTGATTCTTACGTGAAGTTATATTAGCCTAGCCCATTAAAAGAGTTTCAAAATAACTTGCCATCCATTCCAGTGGCTGATGAAACCGCCTCTCATGCCTTTTCTTTAGCATTCAGGTCTTTTATACAAAAAGTCCTGGTGGTCATAAAGCACTTTTTTATTTCTCTACCTCAATAATTAGCGGCGTGTCATCCATCGCACTGCCGTCTTATACTTTCTGGACCACCTGTGTCAGTGTCCACTGTCTGACCTCATTTACCACCGGACTACACTTCCCATAATCCTTTGCACCCATCTCATCTGATCCCCATCATGTGGACATCTTTTGTTAGTTCCCATCACCTGTCTACCCCTCATTATCTGTCTTATTTAAGTTCTCTCCTTAGTTCAGTTCTTTGTCGGTTATTGTACGTGTATATGGTGTTGTGCTTTTTCCTATGGCTCCTTGGATTATATTAAACTATATTGGATTATCTGTGTTTCTCGAGTGTTCCCTGCACGAACCATTACAACCAGCTTGTCACTATCTGCATAGAAGCACCTTCCTCACGCAATATAAACACTGTAGAATATTTGTACTACACAACATTTGAATCTGCTTTTATTGCTTATTCAAACAAATAACAAGATAAATGGCAGTAAACTTAACTTAATTTATGCATTTATGGTGAAATTATTGCATTGTTTTGTCAATTCCTATTCATTTTGCAGCACGATACGTGTGCTATGGCTTTAAATTAGTCCGTGTTGCACAGCAAAATTAGACTCGATGCGTAAACGATCACTGCACTTACGCACTGCACCGCATCCGTGTGCTGTGTGAATGAACTAATCCGTTAACATGGCACGTAAAAAAACACGCACCGCGTACACACTACACACGTAGTATGTGTGAAACAGGCGTAAGCATCACATTTAGAACACTAGAATATACTTTATTCATATTTCGATTGCTTAGTCTAAACTCGAGTTCATTTTCTTCCCCTTCCCCTCCTCCTACTGTTTTCTTTACATATTTTTGTTCCCAAACCACAGTGTATTTGCGTCATTACTACGTATTTGTAAGTTGCAAAGAATGTGCCCTGCTCTCCGCATTCTTTTGTTAGTTAAAGCAGCTACAAATGCCTTTTCCTATAACAAGTGCTTATTATTCTTGACAAGAGATTGAGGCTGGACAACGTTGATTTCGCACTGTAAAAAATCCAACTTGCAAAATGTACAAAGATAAATAAGTAGCTTGAACATAGAATTTTTAGTTAAAGGAGTCAAATGATTGTTTTGCATAAACAAAATTAGCCTAAATATGTTTCTAACAAAGATTATTTTGTTGACTGGACTTAGATTCTCAAGTTTTAGGCCAAAATGTGTAAGAAAGTTTGCCCAACTTCAAAAACAGTATTCTGAACAAACAATATTGCAAGAGTTTGAAAGTTCCGAAGATGCATGGCAGCATGTTTAAATCTGTGTTTGTTTTTTGTTTTTCTTTTAAAGATGAGTGTTTTAGTTCTTGCTGGCTTAATTAGTTAGTTATTGTAGTAAAAGACCAATATTTTTTTTATATTCTCTATTTATGTTTAGCCAGCAAAACATATTTTGTTCTGTGGTTCATTAGGTAAACTTGACTATGTTGTGACAACTAATGACTTGAACATATTTTTTTTTTAATTGGATGGACTTCAGTCTCTGTTTTTTGAGTTAACTCAAAAACGTGCTTGTGATAGGTTGCCTTATTATTTTAAGTTGACTTTTTTCTAGTGTGGTATCAACTGTCTGTGTACAAAATCTGAGCAAAAATCGAATGTTTTTAAGTAATGGTTATTGTCTCTGGGATAAAGATACCATGAATAAATTCTGCAGAGATAAACACATTAAACCAACGTGGAGAGAAACAAACCTCCTGTAAAGCCTTTTCATTTTTAAAGGAATACTGCTGTTTTTCACTTGCATTTTGATTATGAAAAATAGTTAAATAGTAAATAAATGAGTTTTTCTCTGTCATAGACATTTGGTTTCTCTTGAACCAAAAAATATGTGCAGATGTATAATGTATAAAAACAGGACACACTATGTATGGATGAACTAAAATAAAAACAAGACTCTCATACATACTTTCATACAAGTTTCTCCGGGTTTGTTGCAGCTGAGATACTTCAAAAAGCAAAGCAGCTGTGAAGAAATCGTCACCTTGTGTGGGATGATAAAAAGATATGAGGATGAGAAAGACTCACCTTCAGTTTACAGGACGGATGTCTGAAACCTGCTAGGATGAAACCCAGACCAAGGTCTTACAACCAAGACCACTAGATCAAGTCTCTGGTGATGTCCGTGAAAAGTCATTTCTCCTGTAAATCTCTTTTTACAAGTTTCACATTCCTGCAGTATCAGATTAAATTACAATGATCAATAATAGAAATGAATTCAAAGCAGTAATTAATAAATAGATTAAACACTGTTAATAATCAAAACATAAGAGGTAGTGATGATGGGAAGAACTGTCATGGTGGTGATCTGAACATCTGTTATATACAACCACATTGTCAGACTTTGATGACTAAGCTTCTCCCAAACCTTCAGAATTCTGTTTCAAAGTTAGCATCTTAAAATGGAAACCAAATGGTTGATATTTGTCATGCCGGCGACCATTACATCCGTTGAATATGTACGCACATACACAAACACAGTCTCGGCCCACAGTTCACAAATCAACACACAAGAACATGACAGTTGAATGACTATTAAGCCAACCGTGACCTTCACTGTTCCGGTAGCACAGCGCAAGCAGTAAAAGCTTGTAGTGTGTTATTGTGAGGCCTCGGGCATCCATTAGGGAATGACATGACACGTCTGTGAAATACGAGGGCATGTGGGAAATGACGGAGGCCAGATGACAGGTCTCAGCCTTCCATTTGAGGTGGACAAGGCCGTTTTTCACATTCACATCTGTGTAAATCACTGCTCCATCCCGTTACTTTATTCACACCCATATGAAACCGCACCCAAGGGTGATTCGGATTATTCGGCATTTGTGACCTGTCTCACAGGAGCATTACACCGTATGTACTTAAGAAGCTATACGTCAAAGGTTCTGATGACACACCACATGACATCAAATCTCAGATTATTGTTCAAATAGGCACAGGAACATTGCGCACATGTTGCTTTTTTGTCTCACGTTTGCATTTACTACGTTTTACATCAAATTTATCCTAAAGGAGATGTAAAAATACATGAACAGAAAAGTACAGGGCTATACAAATAATTCATATTAATTAAGAAAGGGATTGCACAAATGTTTCAGTATTGGGAGAGTTAGATGAAAAATGTTTTATGAAAACATTTTTATATCTTCATCGACCCTTGTTGCACTTCAGGAGAAGCTCAACTGAGTTATTCGAGAGATCTCATTAATAATTTTCAATATGGTTACATGTGTTTCTGATTCCAGATGTGGACTGAATCACAAAATGTTTACCTGTATGTTTTTTTTTGTTGTCAAAATAAATAATAAGTAAAACTGGTGACGACGACTAGCAGCAGAGTATTATCATTTTATCCATATTTCAAATGACTTTTATTTTTATATTTTTAGTTGTGTTAATATTAGTTTAATTTTTAGTAATTTTGTTATGTATTTCCATCCTTTATTTATTTGATTATTTGATAAGATGCTATATAAGGTAATTGTTTTAATTATGTTGAATAATTTTAGTGCCTAGTACATTTGTCATTTTCTTTCAGTTTAAGTTTTTCTAATCACATTTAGGCCAATGTTCTATTTGATTTCAATTAACAGAAATGTGTTAATAATTTTAGTAAACTATAAATAACCTAGACAGTGCCTGGATGAACAATGTGTCATCGTCAGTTTTAGCGGTTATTGGAGGATGGAGGTTATTAATGTTGCAACTGACCAATCAGATTGAAGTATTCCAGAGCACTGTGTAATGATGCCATTTAAAAATTGGGGCCTTAGAAGACAACAGTGAAATATTTCATTGCTTCAACTGTGTAAAGACGGTTTCATTGAACGCACACGCCTGGCCCGAAGTTAACCATCTCTCTATGTAATATATCAATTTATATTATATTTCATTAATATTAATATTTTAGTTTATATTAATTGTAATAAAATAATCTACTCTACAGGGACTTTGTTGTTATTGATTCTTTGCGGATGTCTAACGGATGGGCCACATATCGTTTGTTTATATTGTTGTTGTTTAAACCGACTAAACACATCAAGGGGAGAGTTCACCCTAAAATAAAAATGTTGTTCTGTTGAACACAAAATGTATTTATTTTAAATAATGTGGGAAACCGAACAGTTCTGGAGCATCATTGACTTTTTCTTACTATGGTTCTCAAAGGTGCCCCAGAACGGTTTGGTTACAATTATTATTCCAAATATCTTCCTTTGTGTTCAGCAGAACAAAGAAATGTATAAAGATTTGGAACAACTTGAGGGTGAGTAAATGATGACAGAATGTTAATTTTTGGATGAAGTGTCCCTTTAATTATTTTGGCATCTGTAAATCCTATTTATGTCAATAGAATCTCTGCATGTTACAGTATAGCATCTGTCATGTGTGACTCGTTATGCATTTTCAGCCCAGACAGCTGTTTAGCATAAAGGATTGTAGTCTGATGTCTGATGTAGATGCAGTGCTACACTGCTGTTACTGTATAATCTTCAATCACGTCTGCGATGGCCATTGATCAGAGGAAGTCTAAAGGTTTGATTGTTGTGCTAATGTTATGAAACAAATGAAGGTGTAGGGCTATTCAGTGCGCCTCCAGCACGGGCAAGCTTATGCAGTATTGTCTTGAGCTGAAAGTGCATTTTAAGATAATCAATCTTGAGATACAGGTGTGATTAAAGTTATGTAATGCACTCTTTCTCTCTGCCCTGCTCCACCTCTGAGGAGTGAATGGATTTCTGTGCTGATAATTACACTTCTGCAGCCATTCTCTTTCCCTCACATGAAAAGAGGGGAGACACACTGTGTGAGAGAGGGCGAGCGAGAGAGAAAGAGAATGTAACTAACAATTTATTTCAGCTCTCTATTGAGATTGAGATGAGAATAAAGATTTTTTGGGGGCCTGCCATTACCCCGTGGACACGAGAAGTTTAAGAGGTATCCCTGTGAATATTTGTGCCCTTGTTTGAATTGAGGATAGGATTTACAGTTGCAAATGTCGTAGTTTATTTCAGAGAACTGAAATGAAAATGCCTGTAGTTGGTGCTGGAGAAATCACATAAATACTTGGATATAAAGGCTTATCATGCTTAAATGCGTACAATCTGGTAAATATAAATAGTTTCTATGAATAAATTATTTAAAATGTAACTTTTTTATTTAGAAAAATGGTATTGACGGAAAAGCAGCAAACTTAGAATCCATTACAAAGTAATTAGAAAGCTTCCAAAGTAGGGGAAGAATTGCCACTTCAAAAAACTAGAACTTTTTCGCTATTTGTTGGCATTTTCTAGCTTAGCTATAGTCACAATATAAAAATTGCTAAGTTGTTTCAACCCGTGGCTGTGTAAAATATGGACAAAACCAACCGCTGGTTTAAATTAACCCTGAAAAACATCCATATTTGACCCAATCGTAGGATAAAGCAACTCGGCAATGGTTTATTTGAACCCAACATTTGGTTTTGTCAGTATTGTGCCCAGCTATGAGTTGAAACAACCCATTTTCTTTTTTTTGAGTGCAGCTATCTTGATAAGCAGCTAGCTCTGACTGCAGCTATTACATCAAGTTATTGTCATGGCAACCAGATACATTCAATCTGATTTGCCAAAAAACAAAATACAAAGAAACTATCTGTGAATTCCCTCACTAGAGGGACATTAAAATCCTTATTTGTAAGTCAATGACCCTAACGGTACATTAACTATCCTTTTATAGTTGTTGGGACACCTTGTAAAACCCAGACGTCTGGTCACTCCTTTCACCTCACTCTCACCTTCAATTGTGTGTGTGTGACAACAGTAATATTTTTACAGCAGACTGGGCTAAAGCACTTTAAATTAAACAGCATTATGTCTATGGGATCAAGAGATTTCAGTCGAGGAAACCCGAGGCATCGGTTTCTTTGGCCATTCTGTTACTCCACATTTAGCATGCATCCGGCGTGCTGCTCAGGTTATGAGGAAGAGTTTATCTTGTAAAAAAGTGTTAGATTTAATGCTGCTGCCAGCAGTAAGATGACAGAGAAGGTGAAATATTGCGGAGAGGAGAGAGTCCTGTGTAACCAGCCACTCTAGCTTTTCATTTGGATTGGCAACAAGCCGTCAAGATGCTCATATTTTACCTCACCGTTCCCACAAGTTGTGTTCAGGAAAACTCAATGTCTTTCTATCACGTCTGTCAAAGGAACCAGTTGTGGGAGGTAATTGGTGGTTGGGGGCTGGAAGAGAGCATGTGTATATGTGTGTATATTTTATGACAAGAAGGATATAGTGAAGTATTGTGTTCTTTTATAGTACATTCAACATTCAGGTTTAAGTACATTTTAATGTAGTTTCATTTAAAAAGCTACAATTAACAGTACACCACGTAAAAGCAGGAACAGGATAATTGCATGTTGGTTAGAACATGTCCTTTGGATGGAATTGTTTTTAATTGTTCTGGTTTGAGTCTAGACTCACCCAACAGTATTGTTGAGAGCACCACACCTGGTTTGTACAATCTTACCATAGCAACCAGCTATGATGTCAACCTCATGCCCTCAAAACCTACACAAAGCAGGTGATTCCAGTCTTCATTTTATAAGCACTGTCTTTCTGTACTCACATCTCTTATGCTGCATGTATCATTGATTCCCAGTTCAACTTTCATATCACACAAATGGGTGACAATACATCTTCAGCCGAATTGGTTACTGCTCCTACACATGATGATTGCTTGTCAGGCTTTTAGTTACGGAATGTCATTCTCCTTCAATACCTTTAAAGTGCTCCTGGTGCAAAGAAATCATCAGGCACCAGAGAACAGAGTAGTTTCCTAATGATTCTGAACAGTGGCGTACCGCATGACTATAGTTGCGGCCCCATGCAGTTTTCACCTAAATCAGACGTGACTGATCTCACTATAATCACAGTAAGCAAAAATATTGACCTACATGCAGCAATGAGAGATTAACTCAATAAGCCTTTGAATGTCAAGACAAAAGAGCACACTGTGGAGTTCCGTGAACTCATTTCTTCGGGTGTAAATAAAGGAAAACCGCGGACATTGAGGACTGCTTCAAATTCTACCGGCATAACATCTGATCATCTGACATAAAGGTCAATCTTCAGCAGCCATGCGTCGCCTGTCTAAATGTTGTAAATTACCAAAACTGGAACGAGGGACTCTCAGTTCACATTAAAGATGTCCCAGCCCACTTCTACTTTCCTTATATGGTGGTGCTTTGTCATTTTGGAGCTTGCAGTTCCACATTCTTGCTCATGGAAGAGGTGCGATTTTATTTTAATAACTAATAAGAAGATTATAGTAATAAGAAAAGACCTTTTGCTTACCAGCCCAAATCTTTAAGTGCCGAACAGCTTTGTGTAAAGGAAACCAAGGCAGGTCATTTTATATGGGTATGATCAGCCTTTCGGGCTATGCCTTTGATCAATAGTCTAGATGACAACAGAACATTTCACCTTGTCAGAGAAGCACATTCTGATCATTAACCTTTGTCAACACATTTTGCTCAACCCGCTATTCATCACCAGCATCCCTGTATGACTAATGTCTGAATCTCTGGAGCTCCTTTATTTGTCATCCAATTCTACCTCCAGGTGTTCTTTACTTTGTGTGCAAATAAGGATCTCAAAAGATGTCTAAAATTATGCCTCGCTCTGACTCTCAAAAGTCTCCAGCCCAAGCTCCAGTTATGTCGGCAATCAACAGACCCCCTGGCCTCATCCATCAAAGGAGAGAATGCGCTGTTAGTGGGGGATTTACAGCACTTGCACAGGAAGTGCAGAATCACACTTGATTTCATTTCATTTCATTTCAATTCAATTCAATTTTATTTCTATAGCGCTTTTCACAATGTGCATTGTTCCAAAGCAGCTTTACAGAAGAAAATAAGAAAAACACAAAAAAGGTAAAACACAGCCCAGTGCATGGTGTTTATAGAACAAGCAAGATCATTAAATAATATCTAATAAATGCAGTCTCCCGGCGGTTTATTTAGCATAATTTGCATTAATTGAATGCTTGGCTGAAAAGATGTGTCTTTAGATTTAAATTGGGAGAGTGTATAAATTTTATGCTCCGAGCCTCCGGGTTGCAAAGCGAGTGTTGTTTCAGGCATCTGAAAAATGAAATGGACTGAGGTGGTGGAGGGCAAATATTAACCGTACCGTAGATGCAGTATACTGTATGTATGCATCTGTCCATCCCTAGAAACTTTAGAATCCCTAGAAATGTTACTTTGCTGTTTATTGAATTTATTTATTGGCAAATACAACTGAAAACCCTCTGCACGCATGCAGGTGAAAGAAACTGAGGTATATTTAAGAAGCACAAGCATTGCAGTTGCTTTTCAGCTAACCATGAGATTTGTGTGTAATATCTTCAAAACACATCTGACAAATGAAAATAAATCCAAGCGCTTCAGTGGAATTCTCCCACAGGAAAGGAGAATCAGAAAGGATATCTCTTTAATATTTCAAGTGTTCTACTAGACAGCGATGAGATTAAAGAGAGACTTTTGCTTTGGTCTCCTGCATCTCAGATATTTCTCTGGAGAAAAAGATCCTGTTAATCTCATATGTGTCTCCTCTACACTCTTATAAAAGGGTGCTTCAAAAGGTTCTTCGATGCCATAGGTTCTATAAAGAACCTTAACATCTGAAGAACCTTTATGTTTCACAAAAGGTTTGTTGTGGCAAAAAAGGTTCTTCAGATTATAAAAAAGTAATGCTGTGAAAAACCTTTTAAGCACCTTTATTTTTAAGAGTGTAGAGTTTCAGTAAATGCTTTTTTCTTTAACCATAACTGAGAAGTCTAGTAAGTCACATGAGCTCTTAAACGGGCAATATCTGTGAAATACCGTAACGCTTTCCTTTGGACGGACAGCTCAGTGGGATGTGGGTGTGGCCTCAGGGCAGCAATGCTATGTTACTGTGGTCATGTCAATAAGGGCATTGTTTTGTTAGTTGTGCAGAAGAACAGTATTAAAAACAAACTACTAAGATAATGTTTCAATACTGTAGCATGCTGTTTGAAAACGTTATGTAACCTTGAGAAAGAATTACATATACAGTAGATGTAGACAGCGCACATCACAACCTTTTTTATACCTAAATTGTCCGGAAAAGTGGCTGTGAATATGTTTACTGAAACTGAACTAACAGGCTGGTAAAACGCCGCAGTCTAGCCTCTTCAAACCCCTCAGGGTGCTGCGGGTTCATATTTGTGCATGTTATTCATCTTTACATCGAAACTTAGTGGGATCTTTCATCTAACACTGTGTCTACCCCAGACGCGACCGGTGCGACGCGACACGACAAAAGATATTAGAAACGCATTAGAACCCATTATAATTTTAAATTTTGTCCACACTGGATGCGGCGCGGCGCGGCGCGGCGCTACACGACAAACCCATTAAGAACAAGCATTGTGTCATGGCGCGTTGCGCCTGTCGCGTCCGGTGTAGACACGGTGTAACAGCGACAGGAGAAGGACTGTATTGCTGAAGTCAAGATTGTCTGAGATATTTTCTCAGAGACATGAGACCACAGTAAGACTGTAATTGTGTGCACGCCTGGTGTGATGTACAGTTTTGCATAGGAAGAATGAATCAGAATCAGAAGAGCTTTATTGCCAAGTGTGCTTGCACACACAAGGAATTTTCTTTGGTGTTGGAAGCTTCTATTACAGACATTCAACACAATGACAATACAATATAATAAGATTTACAGTCTAAAAGATTCTAAAATATACATATATAAAATAAAAGACTGTTGTAATGATGAGATGAGTCAGGTAGGATCTAGATGCAAACAGTATTTAATATAAAAGTAAAAGGCGGACCACAAAGGCACACCGAACACACTACAATATGAGCAATACCGGACAACTGACACAAGAAACACAGGCACTATATACACACACACAAGATAAGACACAGGTGAACGCAATGATGGCTGACGAGTCCGGGCAAAGGGTTATGGGAAATGTAGTGTGATATGACAGTCCAAGTGATGAGGTGAGAGCCCTCTTGAGGAGCACGAGGGCACTGCGGCTGACAGATGTTACAATTGTACAGAAAATGGGGGATAATAACATATAAGAGACATTGTACAGGGTAGTATATAGTAGAATATACATATTAACAGATTGTATGTACACTTGTGCAAATGGATAATGTTGTAAGTAGAGGTAGTGTTATATACATGTACAAATAAAATGTACATGTAATGACTTTGTCTTTTCAGACCCTATTAAATCTCTGCATAGTTTGTTCATTAAACACTTGTTAATTTCATATACGACAATCAATTTTGAGAGGCACAAACATGTTCTTGAAAAATCTCCCGGGTTGGATGAAAAGAGAGTGAGAGAATAAATACACGCATTGTTTGTTATTGTATCGACTATGACTTAAAATCGCTCTTTCTTTATTTACCCCCATATTTGTAAAAAATCTACGAATGAAAGCCCAAACAACATCCTATTGTATATTATTCAATTATACATCTGAGAAATTATTTTTGTATAAAATGATTTTAGTGGCTTTCTTATGATCTTTTATTTTATTTTATAAGAAGCTTAATTCTGACCATTTTATTCATGATTTAGTTTCCATTAATTGGAATAGGCTTGAATTAATTCCCTCAGTTGATGATGCTTGGAATTTTTACTCTGAAGTTTCGAATGTAATTAACAAGCATGCACCTATGAAATCTGTATGAGTTAGAGGTAGTCATCTTCCCTGGATCAGTTCGCATCTAATTAAGCTCTATAAACAGAGGGATAAGGCCTGGTCCTTATATCGTAAGTCTAAACATCCAGATGATTGGAAATTGTATAGACAGTTTAGGAATATTTGTAATACCATGACAGGGAATGCTAAATCCAGTTATTATAAAGATTGCTTCTCACGGGATTTTTTAAATAACGTTTCAAATAAGAAAAAGAAATCCTCTACAAATGAGTTGTTAATTAATAATGAGCATATTTCTGATCCTTTACAGATATCTCATGCCTTCAACAAACATTTCACAAGTATTTGTGCTCATTCTACCGTTCATTTTTCTGACACCTATTTTCCTAGCCATTGTTCGGTCATTTTCTTTCAGTAAAATATTTCCCTCCTATGTTTTCGATGCAATTAATGAGTTAAAAGAGCATACTTCGCCTGGCCCGGATGATTTGGAAGTCAAATTCGTTAAACTTGCTTCTCACATTTTAATGTATCCTCTTGCTGTTCTCTTTAATTTATCTCTGTCTACTCATTCATTACCTCCCATATGGAAATGTGCTAAGGTTATCCCCCTCTTTAAAAGTGGTGATCCATCTGATCCGAACAACTACCTTCCAATCTCTATTATTTGTACTGTTAATAAGTTATTTGTACTTATTTGTACGAAGGTTTTTGAAAAACTTCAAATATCAACATATATTAATCAGTTTAATATTTTATCTTCATCTCAGTCTGGTTTTCGTCCCAACATTTCTACTACCATGACTAATGATTTGTTTACTTCCTTTGATAAACGCCAATGTACTGGTGCAATCTTCGTTGATCTCTCTAAAGCATTTGATATGGTCGATCATTACCTTCTGCTTGATAAATTACATTCTATAGGTTTTGATAGAAACTCTCTTCTTTGGTTTAATTCTTATCTTCATAATAGGCGTCAATAGGTCTCCTTTCAGGGCTCAATTTCTGATTTTCTGGTTGTGGATAAAGGTGTTCCTCAAGGATCTACTCTTGGTCCTCTGATTTTTTGTGTTTTTATTAATGACCTTCCTAAAACTTGCTTATATTCTTCTATTCAGCTTTATGCCGACGATACTGTTATTTACTTTTCGCATCCTGATATGTCATATATTTAGTCCAATCTACAGTCAGATTTTAATTCATTACAGGACTGGTTTCATAAAAATACACTTGTCCTTAATGAAAAGAAATCTTGCAGTATGTTATTTTCTAATAGATGTTACCATTTACATTCTTCTGATTTTGACATTCGTTTAATTGATGGGTCACATTTGAAAAAAGTAAATATATTTAAATACCTTGGCCTCTGCTTGACCCTGAATTGTTCTTTAAGCCTCATATTGATTTTATTATTAAAAAAAAATATGCTTGCCTAAGTTATCTTTATCGTTCAACAATTGCTTTTCATTTTAAGTCAGAAAAAGATAAATTTCTCAATAATTCTGCCTATTATTGATTATGCAGACATTATATACCAAAACACTTCAATTACAAATTGTCCCTTGAATACTGTTCACAACTCTTTATGTAGGTTTGTTTTGAGATGCACATACAGAACTCAACATTGTGCTCTGTATGAAACTCTTGGCTGGCTTCAACCAAAATCCCGAAGGCAATATCATTGGCTTCAGTTTCTTTTTAAATGCATTTATTTTAATTATCCTTCTTATTTAAAACAGTTTTTGGTATTATTTACTTCCTCTTATAGCCTATGACGCAGTATCCATTTTTCTGGCTCTGAGAATTTGCACAGAAGTGGGTCGCAGGTCATTCCAATAGAAAGCTCCATTCGATTGGAACAATCTCCTCTCTTCTCTTAAATCATT
This sequence comes from Triplophysa rosa, assembly GCF_024868665.1. NCBI lineage: Eukaryota > Metazoa > Chordata > Actinopteri > Cypriniformes > Nemacheilidae > Triplophysa > Triplophysa rosa. Next base: position 20,643,237 of record NC_079900.1, read on the forward strand.
TACTTCTTTTGGTTCTTTTAAGTCCAACTTATTTTCTCATTTGAAAACAACGTGTGTTGTCAAAGTAGGGTCACATATATTTGCAACAAAAAAAGGTTTGCAAACAAAAAATAAGTTTTGCAAAATAAAAATAAAAATTGAGCAAGAAAAATACAACTGTAGCCAAAATAATGAATCGCGAAATAAAACTTAGGTATTGAGAGAAAATTTTCTTTTAGCAAACAAAAAGAAAGTTTTGCAAAAAAATAGGTACTGAGAGATAAAATATTTTTTTCCAAAGAAAACCTTTAGCAGCAATGATTTTGCAACATCTTTTCCTTTGCAGTATCTACTAATTCATTTGCACCGCCCCTTTAATTCTGCGTTTCAGCCACCAGTGCTTTTGCGACTCGGTTTTTCCTTTGCACTTCACTTTACTGTGAGTTTTGCTTTGTGGCACTGGTTTGACGTGGAGGCGGAGTCAACGGATTGGGGCGTGTATAACAGGTCTGGGCATGCCTTCCTCGTTACATGTGAGTCACAGTAGACAAAAAAATGTTAACACTCATATTAATAATTCTGTTGCTTTTACTATGTTTTGGCTACAGGTGTTGTGCTCTGGAAGAAATGCAATGAAACATCCAAGGCTCAACTCATATGATCATTCTGTTTGATCATTTACATACACTGGATTCTTAATCATGTTACTTGGACAATCAATGACTGTTTTTGTTTTGTGGTTGTTAAGAATAAGTACCTTGTTTATCCTCAGCTGTTAACTGCCCGCTGATCTTCAGAAAAACCATCCAGTTCTTGCACATTAATTGCTTTACCAGCATCATATTATGATATATGGCTCAGCAAAATCTGAGCTATATCTGTATGAAGGACACATCTGCTACAACCAGCATTTGGTCACATTTTCAAACAGCATATCATTTTATTTTAACTTTATACCTCAACAAAATGTTTGGTATCATATGATTTAAGCAGAATTGTAACAGAATCAAAACAGAAATGTAAAATCATCTTGAAGCAGTTTAAAGGTTACTTGTAGTGATACAGTATGTTAATGTGCGTATTCCCCATCACAAAACTTTGTTTTCTTCTTGACTAACTGTTTATTTATATTGTTAATAAAACAAACACATTTGATACTTTTAAAGCACATTTTAATCTCACTTAGGTACTGTTGATTACTTACTGTGCAGACACATGTGGAAAAATGCATAATAACAATAAAAAACATTTAAACTAAAGCATGTCATCCAACTATATTTTGTTCCATCAATTGTGCAAAATAGCAGCGTAGGCTTTCAGCCTAATGTTCTAATAATTTAAGCCTTTTCTAACAGTGACTGTATGATGTAAAGAACTTTAAGAAACTTATACACAACTATTACAACAGATGCAAACATTCATTTATGCTCAATCAGGTAACATTATACAGTATATTAAGAATCCAGTGTATGTAAATGATCAAACAGAATGATCGTGTGAGTTGAGCCTTGAATGTTTCATTGCATTTCTTCCAGAGCACAACACCTGTAGCCAAAACAAAGGAAAAACAACAGAATTATTTACTCCTTATATGAACCTTTCGAACCATAAAGATCTAAGCCATGTAAAGTGTCTTGTGTCTGAACAGAGGCATCTGCATATGAGACACAGAGTAAAGAGCAAACAACACAGTTAATATAAACATAAATATATAACATATAAACATGTTGTCACGGTTCTCGTGGCTGAAGAACCCAAATGCAGGCAATGGCAGTGAAGGGGTTAACAAGGGTCTTTATTACAAATAGAAATACAAAACAATACACCCACGAGGGGGTAAAACGGTACGGAGGACAACAAGAACATAAACTGACTAGACTAAACTGACAACTTAGAACAATACTAGACAACCAAAAAATGAACTAACACTAACTAGACTTACTTTAAAGATCACGAACTGGAACAAGAACACAAGCAAGGGTATAAACAAGAAATCACTGGAGGTAACAAAACCTGGAACTTAACTAGACACCATAAACACATGCACATCAAACGTAATACACAAGCATGGAACAAAGAAACATGAAGGCATTTATAAGAAGAGACAAAGGAGGGATAATTACATGAAGGCAGGTGTAGAACATAAAACACTCAGGGAAAGGTAACAAGGAAACGAGAGGGGCCAATGACGAGACACTGGAGAGAACGTATATTATTGTCAAAAGGACAATAATATGTTTCTCTCCACACATAACCAAAGGCTTTGTCATGGCTCTGCTACAGGACCAAGAAAAACATGACTAAATGATGCAGAACCATGACAGATGTGCATTGAGTACAGAGAATCAGCAAGTTAAAGCAAGGTATATTTTATAAGTCTAGTGAGTGAAGTTATACGACCCATTTACCATGGTTTTACTACAGGAGCCATAGTTTAACCATGGTATATGTACTACAACTGTGCTAATACAACAGGTAAATATACAGTATATAGCATTTTATATGGTGAAAGTGTAATAACCATTTCGTTTTTGGCAGATTGATTATCACTTGCGTTGTCTGTTGGCCTGTAGAATACATGTAGCAGCTTTCATACTGCTTAAAAAACCACCACATTTATTGATCTCTAAGTTCTTTAACTTGAGCATGTGTTAATATACATTTTAGTTAACAAACAGAAATAAAACACAGGTTTAATTGTAAATAGGGCTGTCACGATTAAGAAATTTGGCTGACGATTAATTGTCTAATAAATCATGGCGATTATGACGATTAATTGACTGTTTTAGAGCTTTGACTTTTAATTCTCATACATTTTTGATTCAGCGATTGAAACGACCATATTGTTCTGAATATAAAAAATATGTTCTTTTTCTTGGAAATACATAGGAACAAATTGTGTCATCATACTTAAGGTTTAGGCTTTTATCTGTCAATAATACAACCACCAAATACTTGTAAATAAAGTAAATTGATCAGGAGTGAGTTGAAGCCACCATTAAAATACTATAAGTCATAGAAAAGCTTCTAGTCTGTTTTTTCTCACTTGCAAGACTACAATAAAAGTTTACTTCTATGTTAATGAGATTTTGGTAGACTGGTTTTCACACTGAAATAATATGAAATTGTACTGCAGGTTATTTTAATGGTATATGCTTTAGTTTTTTTTAAGTGATTGTGTTGTGGTGGTACATTTTACAAGTATTACCATGCTTTAGTTACAATATATACAATAAAATATGCAATAACAATCGCGATGAGACGATTATTTAATAATCGTGACAGCCCTAATTGTAAAAACAACCACCTAGACATACTTGAGATCTGCCTCCTCTGCTCTGCCATGACGATCGATCCGTTGCACTGTTGTCTACTGTGTGACTCACACTGATGACGTAACGAAGAAGGCATGCCCAGACCCGTCATACACGCCCAAATCCGTTGACACCGCCCCCACGTCAACCCAGGGTCACAAAGCCAAACGCAAAGTAAAGTGAAGCGCAAAGGAAAAACCGAGTCGCAAAAGCACTGGAGGCTGAAAAGCAGAATTAAAGGGGCGGTGCCATTGGGACCTTGAAAATGTGATGTTACATCTCAAGGGGCTACCCTTTCAAAAAATACAAATTTCAATTAAAGGTAGGCTAATCATTTTGCTATTTATGGTCATGTGATTTTGGTTGACATCTGTCACAAAATCTGTTGTGGTGTTGCTCCTCGTGTTTGTTAATGTCAACACATGAATGTTGTAGGATGTGTGACAGTAGCTGAGCTTGATTGAACCTCTTTGATTTGATTTTGCTCTCAAGACAACTGGCCCACTGGTTTTAATTATTTCCTAAAGCCAATTTAAACTTAGAATTGTAAGCTTTATTAATAAATTTGGTCCTTGGCAAGTTATTCCATTTTCCAGTTGTTGGTAGGGATGTGTATTGTCAGGGCTGGGAATGGCTGAGATTAACTGCATGGGGGACTCTAGTTGGGGACATTTGAGATGTTTTTAAACCATAGATGCAGTAAATGCCACTTTAGTTGTGCTCAAAATTATTAAATAAATAAACAACCAGGTAAATATGACCAAAGAAGGCTGTGAAAAGCCTTTTGATCTTTTATTTAAAGGGGTCATATGAAACGAGAATACGTGTTTTTCTGTGTCTTTGGTGTGTTATAAGTTGCCCATGCATGTATTAGACACGTAAAATTGCAAAAATAAAAGTGTGGGAATAAAAGATGCATTCTATCTAAAAGAGAATGCTCACCCAGACCTGCCTGAAACGCCTCGTGTAACCACACCCCCACAAATCTACGTCAGTACATGGTGTGATTTGACTAAGACCACCCAAATGTATACGCAAGTAAGGCATCATATTTGAAGCATCAGGTTCCAACGCAATTGTGCTGACAGGTACGCCCATGTCAGCACAATTGCGTTGGAACCTGATGCTTCAAATATGGTAAGAGGCGTTACATTTCCATCACACGCTTGCAGTATTCGACCAATCACTACGCACTGGTTAACTGGCCAATCATAGCACACCTCACTTATCAGAGCAATGAGCTTTATAAAAAAATCAGCGCGTTTCAGAGAGGAGGGACAAAGAGGAGATACAAACATGCACGGTATGTGGATTACATTAACAAATTACAAATTTTTGTATATATTGGTCTCATCGATTGTTTAGACATGGGCATGTTCACGTTCAATGTGCTGTTGCGCTTTTGTTCAGAGATGGTCATGTTCAGTGCCAAATTATCATTTATTATTTTTTTGTGTAAACAACAGGCATATTGCAAACAGATTAATGCTTGGGAAATGGGCTGAAAAAACAGGCCTTGATTTACAGGTAAATTACACAAAGACTCAAATTGTTACTTCTTAAAATGATAAAATTAACTTACCTTTCTCGTGTTGTATTAAAGGGATTTCCAGGGCAACTTTACGGTAATGACTGTGGTGTCTTCATGTTAGGGATGCACTGATACCGATACCAGTATCGAGTATCGGTCCGATACCAAACTCATGTACTCGTACACGTACCTCACGTGACATACATAGAGCCCTATGATTTCAGCAATGCGGCATAAAAACAGAATTTGCTGTACAACACGGAATGGAGGGATCGGTGGAGGGATTCGGTGCCATTTATTTAAGAACAGCATTTGCGTAGAGGTTGACAAAATGTATAATAAAAATTTCTCATTAACCCTTATCTAAATAATAGTAACAATCAAATATTCATTTTATGAGCTCTAATATTCAAATACAGTGGCCTATTATTGAGAAAACAATTTGTTTTATTTTATATGCAACATTTTAAAACAATGAGAAGGTAATTAGAAACATTGCAACAAAAATAGAAACAAATATCTGTAGTTGTTATTTATTTACTTCCTATTTATGTTAATCACAATTCATTTTATATAAAAATAAATATGAATTTTGCTTTTAAAAAAATCTTTATTTATTATTTATTTATTTTGTATAGGAGGGGCGCAATCTTAAATCTTGCCTAGGGCACCAACAGAGGCTGGTCCGGCCCTGGGACTAAGAACAGCACAAGGTCCATTCAGCCCCACTGTGTAAAATACAAATAATTACCTGTAATATTAGCCAATTGACACCGGATTTTCGCTGTTCTCTATTATGTCATTTGTAAGCAACCTAGTTAAATTACACTGTAATTGGTTTTGGTTTTGGTTGTGACAGATGACCCACAAGTCAACCACCCCATCAGTTCCTGTTGCACCTATGGGCATACCTCGCATCCTCGCATACAGTATACACTGCAATGAAATAAGGTACCGTATGTCACACAAGCGTATTTAGCAAGATCACAACAATGCTGTCACATAGCAAGTCTCTTTCTGTTTATCTGTCCCACCAACTCAGGGGGTAAATCAAAAGTCTCTGTTTATAAAACACAAAAGGCAATAAAATGGACGTCATTATGCGAAATCTCCCTTTTGTCTGTTTTCCTCACAAAAATGATTAAAACAGAGGTATGCCGATGTCGATAAGGCTGCCTGTTGAGGCTTCATTGTCTTCGTCACTTTATTTAGAAAAGTGTGAGGAAAGATGCATTAAGTCCCAGGAGGCCTATGAAACACAGAAGAGTCGAATCTATAAATAGGGTCAAGTGCTGTTTCACATTCAGTGTATTCATCATTCTCACACCACCAACACAACACCAGACACCTCGAGAGACAAACGGTCCATGTTAAATGATCTAGTAAATGTGAATAATGTGTTTCGGCACATCTCCAGTGGCATGATCCTAGCTAACCTTTTCCTTTAACCCACACACGGCTGCTCATAAACACTCACAAAAAATAGATGGAGCCTTAAAATATTTTTTGCATGTTCATCAATGGCTAAATTATTTGCTTTGGCAACCAGCCTTCAACAAAGCGTCAGAAAATGCGTGACAAACCACAGTAGATGAACCAATGAGAGCTCAGCAAATGATGACGTGTGTCAGAGAGATGTTTCAACATTCCTTATTTTGTAGCTTTACTATCACATTTTGATCTAGCACTGTTTGAAAGAAATGTGTAAAATTGAATTGAGCTTTTCACAGGGATCATATCTTCGTAAGGTACACCTGATGTGCTTTTTATTATTGGACAGAAATCTATTTGTACCTTATCTACCCTAAAGGGCTACATTTTCAAACATCTTAAGAGTACGGAAGGTGTAATATTTGAAGTGAAAATTTTGCTCATTTTTTTCTCCCATTTTTTCTCTGCAGATCGAGCAGTGCACGGATTCCCTCATTCACTCTTCCGCTACAGACTTCAGACGCTCGATTTCTTGTCAGCATTAGCACAACTCCTCGCCTTGGTTTTATTTCAATTTTTTATGTCAATTAGGATGTCAGAACATAACGCGATCGATCGGCCGGTCAACGCTGTTAATCCTAATCACACCTAGGATCTATATTGTTCACCCTGACATAAATAACAGCAGATGTCACACAGTCTGACTTGGCTTTTACCCGGGAGCTCATTTAGGTCATGTTGTACAATCTGACAAGCAACATTTATAAAAAATAAAAGCGTACACGTGGGTCTACACACACTTGTTTGGTTATTCAGGCTGCCAGCGAGGGACCAGAAAGGTTGCACTTTAACTTTAAGTTTTGCAGTAATTGCATTAGCATCCTGCTAATTGTGTGTTCTGCTAATCAGAGACATGAAAGAGCAGAGCCTTTCACTTCATTAGGCCAAGCACACATTGTACTTGCAGTGTTCATTTACTCTAGAGCAGACAAGACTTACAAAATCCAGCTCTGTGTTTACAACGTATTGCGACAAAGCAAGAACCTTTGCTCTTCAATGTATTCCCAAGTGACGGCGACTTTATTAAAGGACTCATCGTATGAGCACTTTCAACAAGTTGGTATGATTTATTAGGGTCTTTATGAAATGTCTGGAACATATTTTGCTTAAAAACACTCAATGGCTGTGTAAACAAAACCCTTCTTGCCTCGTCAAAAACAGCTATGCTCACAGCAACCCGTTTTGGTGCATGTCTCTTTAAATGATAATGAGTTATAATTTCAATGATAATAGTTTATCTTAATAGTTTAAACTTTAAATGATAATGAGAACCCCACCCCCCTTCTGTCCGGCGTGTCAACACAACACTGCCATGGCAATGGTTTAGCTAAATTATGTTTCTTGAACTCCTCTGCGGTTAGTTTCATTTTAAACGTCTCAAATCATTCGTCCGGAGACTAAAAAATCCGTCACAGCAAACAGCGCATCCTAATGTGCTCACGTTGTGCGTGTATGCTTGCCTAAAACCCGCGGAATGCACACCTGCAGATCTCAGCGGAATTACGCGGATTTTAGCGCTTGTAGCTGACAAGTTATAACGTTACACACACAACGTGAGATCATAACTAGTATGCTGTGACAGATTTTTCAGCCTAAGGACGAATGATTTGAGACATAAAAAACAAGTAGGTTTTTTACTTATGGTTTCTGAGGGATTTCCACTAAAAATAAAATAAATCCACTCCTGTCTCTTCCGAGGTTAGGACTCTGTGCAGCGACTACATTGCATGTTGTCCACGAACTTTAGCCATGGCGTCACGTACACTGCTGTCGCTTGTGAAAACAACAATGGCGGAGCGCGGTGGGTGGAACTGTGTAGATTAAGGGGCGGTAATATTATATTAAGATCCTGCTTTTACGTCACAACAGGAGCAAAATCTGAACGGCTCGATTTCTCACATGCTTGCTGGGAAAGGCTCTGTAGTGACTGGATCATTGAGAGAAAAGCCATAACCCCCCCCCCCTCTCCCTTTTGTCCTAATTTCTTGATACCATCATCAAAAGACCAGAGTCAAAACCTAGCTCCAGGGGTCTGATTTTAGGTTTTGAACTCTCACTGAGAGTTTTGATAACCTTTTGTTTCTCCGTGGGATATTTACGACTCTTAAGCTTCAAAGCAGATGTGAGAAGTCTCTCTGTCTCATCTGATTAACATCTGAGGTTAACCAGAGAAACTTCTCTGACAAATAGGATCTTGCGTGATTAAACTGTCCTTTTCTATAAATATATCTAAATATCTAGGTTATATGTTGTCGCTCTTGCCATTTTTAAATAATCTGTAATTGTTAAATAGGCAAGTTAATTCAAACTTGTTTGTATTCATACCGCCGAATGAATCATGTCTTGATGCAATTCAAACCTTAGCATATTTGATATATAAATGTTTGTCTTTACAATTCCTCCTTGTTTATATATATTGTGTGAAAATAGAACATTCTCTTTTCATTATGTTATAATTTGGACTGGTATTTTGTAAAGTTGCCAGGAGGTCATAAAGATGCAAATTAGCTGTTGAGTGGACAAAGAACCTCTTCCCTGCTCAACTCTGATTGGTCGATTCAAACTCAGGTGGGCATGCCCGCTCATGAAGTTAAATATCGAGCCTGCTCTGAAAATGAGGCTTGGCCTTTTTGCTCTATACCTGCTCTTTTGAAGGAACAATGGACTTCTGCTGCCATGCACACCTGCTAAGCCATGCAGCTGATCACGAGGCCCGGAACTTTCCAGCTGGACTGCATTCTGAAACCTTTTGAACAATTCCATCTCTACACGCGCATACGGATATCGGTCCAGCACAGAGCTTGCAAGTATCCGATTCTAACTCAACTACTATATGTAATAGCCTTTCAGAGCCTTTAACGTCATGCGTTTAAGTTTGTACCGTAAGATCTTTTTGTTAAAGAATGATTTGTTATTGCGGGGTGTTCAGAAAAATCCGCGGTAGTGCCATTGGAGGTCCCCCGCATATTCTCATACGACCGTCTTGCTCTAACTGGCCCGAGCCGTGACGGATGTGTCAAAGAGCCTTGTGCGATGACGTTTCTTAGACAACGCTGTCCTTACATCAACTTCTCTCGCCGTCCTGCTCCTTCTTTCTCAATAATAAACCTCGGTCGGTGCCCTTGTCCACCTCCTCTCGAGGGCTGGCGTGCTGCGTTCATCGGTTAATAGATCCTCGCGCCGATTGATGTCTCTGCCTGGCGTCTCTCGTGCGTTCACTTACTGCTCACCGGTCTTCGGGCCCGGCACGACTCGTACATCTTCTTTGCTATCTCTCTATTTCTTGGCGCTCCGTCACTCAGTCCATCTGCATAGCGATGGCTTTTATTGAGTTAAATAATCATCGTTCCAATGTCCTTCCGCTCCTTCGTACGGTCGTTTTCTCCGGCAGTCTTGTTGTTTAGTTAAGTCCTTTTTATTTTCTCTCAACTCGGTCATTCTAGTCTCTGCATACAGATGTAGTCTCTGCAACCATTTGAGCTCTCCGTCCTAATGCTGCTCTCTCTTCCGTCGCGCCGTGAGTCGGTCTCCCTCTGATCGATCGTCTTCTCTCTCTCTCGTTCTCGTTTGTTATATTGTCTTCCTTACTGTGTCTTCTCACTCAACTTGTCTCAGTCACATCATCTCCTCTCATCGAGGTATCGCTCCCAGCTTATTCGCATCATGTAGTCCTAATCTCATCTCATTGAAGGATCTATGCCTCTCTCTCTCTCTCTCTCTCTCTCTCTCTCTCTCTCTCTCTCTCTCTCTCTCTCTCTCTCTCTCTCTCTCTCTCTCTCTTCTCTCTCTCTCTCTCTCTCTCTCTCTCTCTCTCTCTCTCTCTCTCTCTCTCTCTCTCTCTCTCTCTGTCTCTCTTCTCTCTCTCTCTCTCTCTCTCTCTCTCTCTCTCTCTCTCTCTCTCTCTTTCTCTCTTCTTCGCCTTCCCCTAGCAGCATTTGTGTTTCATGTATGTTTGTTTATGCGATCGTCATTAGTTTTTACCATGTAGAGTAGATTTAATAAACAACCAATACAAGTATACTTCATGGATGGGTTTCTGTATTCACGCTCACAACTTGGTCCCTTTTACTGTGTTTCGATTCGCTACCTTTGCTCTAAATCCTGTTTGGTAAAGTCACGTTACTTATGGCCATGAGATAATGTAAAGTATATAATATCATTGAGGCATTCGCGGGACGAATGCATACAAGTATTGTTATGCTTTATATTACTAATCAGAGACCGTAAAATATGTATATTCGATCATGATTATTATACGTATTTTCCTTTGAGCTAAACTAATTCCTTGACTGAAATTGATGTTTTAAATAACTCATTTCATGGATGTGATCTTGATCGATCTGGTGGAGAACCATATTTGGTGAGCTTAGCTCATCATTATTTTAACTAGCTAAAACAACTACAGCTCATCAAAACAAACTTACTGGATCTTGTTTTTCACGTTTTCTGGGTTGCTAGATACACCGGGGACCCGATTATAGCACTTAAACACAGAAAAATTTGGATTTTCGGAGTAAAGAGAGTTAAACAGTACATTGGTCAACAGTTGCTCAGAGTAACATGTTTGCTGTTGTAAGTCAGACGCCATTGCCTTTTTGAAGCTATTAATCTTTTGATTTACCTGTTCTTGTTTTCTCATATGATGCTTTTCCTCAGGTCTCTGGTGTAGACAGTATGCAGCGGCTCCAGCCTGGAGCTTTTAATTAACACAGATTGCCAGAACCGGCTTCACCATGGGAACTAACATTACATTAAATTGAAGCAGGTATTGATTGTTTGTGCGCGTGCTGCTGTTTTGAAATTTTGACTAGGCTGCATGTGGTTGGATAGTGTTAAGTGATTTTTGCTAGGACGTAAGAGCCTTTCTTCACACTGATGCTACTGTAAGAGAGAGAAAATTCAAGGATACTTGATAAAATATGGAAGCAAACAAGAGAACAAAATATAAAAAAACTCAGTTCCAAAAATTAGTGAGCTGCATATTCAGAGTAAAATGTTTTCGCTCTTTCATAGCTCGTGAGGTTTGATGGAGGTCTCAGTTGGGGGATAGTTCACCCAAAAATGAAAATTCTGTCATGAATTACTAATCCTCGAGTTTTTCCAAACCTGTATACATTTCTATGTTTAGTTAAACACAAAGAAATATATTTGGATGAATGTTAGAGATTTCTGGGACATCATTGACTATCATAGTAGAACAAATTATTCTGTAACTTTTTGTATTCTGTTGAACACAAAAGAAGATATTTTGAAGAATTAGAGAAACAAACCGTTTTGGCACCTCTGGCAACCATTTAATGGTAGTCAATGATGCTCCAGATATGTCAGTTGCTAACATTCTTCCAAATATCTTAATATTTATACAAAACAAATATTTATTAGTTGGCAGATGTATGTTTACTATAAATGTAAATTTATGTAATAAAATTAATAGAATTAATAAAATATAATTCAGTTTAAAAAGTGGCTATGTATGTGCTATGCATGTTCAATGTCTATCAAGGTAGGTGTTACTGTTTACTTAAGTCTCAGAAACTAGATAATTTGTTTGTTATTCAGGTTTGATTTGAAGGCATAATGAAAGGGTGAGCTTCATATAATTGTTCAGAAAATCAGCGTGACACATTAAAACTGTCAGTTGGACACTAATTCATCTGTTGAAGCGAAAACAGAGATCACATTTACGACAACACGCTCAGGTTGGTTTAATCCCTGTTATCTGACCAATTCATAAAAGCAAATCCAAAACTACACTTTGAGCTTCAATCTCTCTAGCTGAAACTAATTACACAGGGTTTAAAATAGCCTTGATATTTCACAACATAATATCAGGTGATGTCCTGCTGTGACGTTTCTTGAATGGAATTTATGAATTTATTTAAAAAATAAATAAAACAACCCATTTACAGTACAGTGCGATCCCCCTTATGCACTTAAGTCACATTTAAAATGTATGAATTTTAATGCATTACATCAACAAATTACACTACGTGGCTAAAAATGACACTTTCCGTGTGTTATTTCACTTTTCTGAATTTTTTTTGCATGTGCAACCAATATTTTTTTTCATTTTTAATTTGTAATCTAGTGTGCTTCATCAAATGAACTGTTCCACTAAGCTTTAAAACTAAAGTGTCCAAATGTTTTTTTTTTAATTTATTTTTTGATAATTCCCAAAATGAATCCATCAAGATTAAATGCTCAGATGCTTTTGGGGAATTGGTGAAATCCGTTTCCTATACACATGTATTTCTACCCTCAAGTCATAGAATGATTACATTTCCATGATGAACCCATAGGAACAGTGTGATAACCAGTGGGGCTTTTGCTCTGAGCCCTGACTTTCTAAGTTCAAGGCACATCAATTAAAGAATCGTTGCTGAAGCCAATTGGTATTGATTAGTAGTACAATCTAGTACAATTTATAGGCATTTTATACATTCTTGGTAAACTAAAGCGATAACGCTTCCTAGAGAAACTACTTAATTGTTCAGCTGGTTTATGGGGTGACAGGTTTGCATTTCTACACTACATTTCCCATAATTCCCTGTAGCAGCACAAGAAAAAATGCTCTACAGTATATGGCTAAATATATCTTGAAAATCCCCGAATTAGCAGTTTTGGATATTAATTTCATCAGCATAATACTGAGAAAACACCTTTACAGTGAAATGGGATGTACCAAATAGTACAGTGGCTTTCAACATAATACTGTCACCGCACCAGTCACCAGTGAAATGGTTTTCTAAGTCTATTGTGTAAGGACTGGACTGCACTGCAAGCTCAGACCTATACCTTTTTCAACGCCTTGAAGATGAATTGAAATGCAGACTGTGAGTCAGACCCCATCGCCCAACATCAGCGGCTGACCTCATTGAAGCTCTTGTGTCTAAATGGGAACAAATCCCTGCATGTTCCAACATCAAATGGAAAGTCTTTCCAAGACACTGAAAGCTTTTATATAACTCCCTTATAATTTTAAAATTAAATGTTCAATAAGCACATTTGAGTGTCCACGTTTATTGTGGGTTGTACACTGTAAATAAAATCTTGAAAAAATACAGAACTTTTCTGGCAGGTGGCCAGAATGTTTTTTAGGGAAATGTGCTTTTTCTGTAATTTGCCATTTTTTAACGTATTTCATGGTTTCAAAAAATCTTATAAATAAAACAAACAAAAAATCTGGCAGCTGGGGCATCACATTTATTGTGGGTACGCTGTAAAGAATCCTGTAAAATACTGCAATTTTCTTGTAGGTGGTGCGCCAGAAAAATACCGTAAAATAAAATGATTTTTTTCAATTACATGTTTTTTACGTTTTTGTTCTAAATTTGCAGTCTTTTTCTGTTATTTGTATTTTATGTGGAAAAATTTGTTAAAACACAGTAAAATTCTGTAAAATTACAGTTTTTACATTATACGTGAAAAGTCTGAAAAAAAACTGTACTAAAACCTTTTTTTACAGTGTATTGTATGTCAAGTATGTAATGTGCATTAAATGTTTCTTCATTTTCTTTCTTTAGTGGTAAAAGTGTCCTGTTTTTTTGAGAAGTACAAAAGAGGAATGTGAAATCTGAAATTTTTACATTCACATATCTCAACGATTGACATTCAGTGAAAGCATGTTGACGTTTCCCCCACAATCAAATGAAACGTGCACGTGCAAGCACAGATTCGTTTGAAAGTTTCCTATTATTTCTCTTTCAGCGGGTTGTTTGTGTTTTGTTAAGCTACATGAAGGTCTAGCCTCTAATTTCCTGCTGTTTATCTTGACAAGGGACACATAAAAAGCTACAAGAATTTTAAAGGAAGCAATGTTATTTCTCCTCTCCATCTCCCACTGGATTCCCACTTCAGCATCAACAACCGAGAAGAGAAGAACTTCAAACAGCAACACTGCCGACAGCTGGGATGCAGAGAGCCAGACAGGGGAGAGAGCATGACATAGCAAAGAACAGAAAACAGAGATCATGAAAAACAAATAACAACAGAAAAAAAGGACATATTGGGTACCAGTTTCCCTGGACGGAAAATAGCTGAAGGTAATGCAATGAGGGGCGTGTGTGTGCAGTATCCTTCAGTGAACCTACAGTATACGCCAACAGTTCTTGCGTCTGCAAAACACCTGCAACTGATGTCTAGAGGGGGGAAGCTGGCATGGAGAAGACTGGAAGTAATAAAACATAAAATGGGTATCTGAAATCATTACAGGGTTGTGTCTTTCTTTATTGGCTGGAGCAGAATGATTAAACATGCATTCGACTCAGTAAAGCTACTGCAGAAACCAACACCAAAACCAACATGGGAAATAAACACAACCATTCAAAAGCAGCCGTGCATCCTAACGCAAAAAGGCGAGAAACATATACTGTAGCAACTATTGCATTAAATTACAGCAGATATTTGATCAGTGACCTTTTTCATACAGTATGAATATTCTATTACTTATATATTATATATGTTTTATACTTGTCCGATGTCTCTTATGTAACAGTTTAGCAAAGTTGCGAGAGATTTGAACAGTGTGGATTCTTGTGTGGTCAGCCAATCAGTATCAGGAGTTTTGATGTCATAATCCTATATGGCTGTTAGATTTTAGATAAAAGGCACACCCTTTTTCCGAAAGACGTGCACAGATGAATCATGTATTAGGACCAAGTAATTATTTGTTATTTATTTTATTATTTTATTTTATATTTTAACACAAAGACATAGTGACTTTGAAATTATTATATTTCATATCATATCAGATTTTTGTGTATGTTAAAATTTTATAAAAAATAGAGGGGAAGTTTCCAATAAATAAAATTACTGACTGTAATAATACCAATTACAGTGTTACAATAAATAACTACAGTAACTGTAAAAATAAAAAATACTGTTTTGTTTTAAAGAATTTTCACATACTTTTGAAATACATTAAACAAATTTCAATTTGCAGAACTAGACTGTCAGGTGTACAAAAACATGAAAAACATGTAATTTTACACACAAATATTTGACAGTATTTTCCAGAATATTGTGTTTTTACACATTTTTTCAAAGTATGTAAAGTGACAAATAAGCACATGTAGTCAAAATAAAGCATTTTTGATGACTTAAAGAAACACTCTGGTTGATGAAATAACCAATGTCACGGTCCTACCTTCTTGTTTATGAATTTATAGTCATGTGGCAGGATCGGGACAGAGCCTTTAGGTTTTATGTGAGAAAGCCACGAGTTGTGTATGTTTTACATCTCATGTGTTTTCTCGTGTCTCGTCATTGGCCCCGCCCCTCTCGTTTCATGTATTGCTTCCCTCTCGTGTCTAATGTTCCTCACCTGCCCTGTGTAATTATCCCTTGTTTGTCTTGCCTATAAATGCCCTCATGTTTCTTTGGATTCATGTCCACATTTCCCTCATGTGGATTGTACTGTGTTGTGCTATGTACCTTGGCGAGTGTTACTGTCCCTAGCCTTGACCGTGGTCTGTGAGTTTTGTGGTTTACCCTGTCGTGTTTTGATGTAAGACGTTTGGTCGTGTCGTTTAGTCTAGTTTTTGCTGTTCTTGTTTTCGTTTTGCCCCCACGTGGGAAGTTTTTTGTTTTACATATATATCTCTTAGTTTCGTTTTCCCCATTGAGGGTGTTTGTTTTGTGTTGTCCAATAAAGTCCAATAAAGCGTTGTTGTGTTAACCCCTTCACTGCCTGCCTGCGCTTGGGTTCTCCCGCACCACCCCCGTGACAAACCAAACCATACCAGCAGCAAAGCATCATATTTAGACTCAAGTTGACAGTAAGTGCATTTGAAACGAAAGGCCTCTGCCGAACAGTAACTCAGAGAGACAGATTTATCACCATATATACAAACCCTTTGAATTTTTGCACATATCCCATTTTTAAATAAGCCGCTTTGCCAGCTGTTATTGGGTTTGCAGGGTGACAGTGTATTTCAATGGCACTGAATAGGATAGTGTGAAACCGTTGTTGTGCTTCATATTGCCGCCAATGTTAATGTTAATTTATTCAAGGGCTTGACGTGTGCCCTTTTTAGTTTGACACAACTGTCTGACTGCCCTCTCAGGGCAGATGCACAAGAACCCTTTGTGCTATCTTGCTGTTCATTCGCCTCCACTCTTTGGACATCAGATGCCCTTTCCATTCTAGCTGTAGAGGTTTAAGCCAAACACACGCAGGGCTGCCTGCTACAAAAACCTCAGATGGTATAGTGAACTTAGAATGATGATATGTGTTTGATCCAACTGACCGATCATCAGCTGTCTGTGTTGTCTTGACTTGATAGCAATAAGAAACAGACAATGAAATTACAAAAGAGTGCAAGAGGAGGGTGAGACAAAGAGAATCTGAGCACATCTCCAACAAGACCCTGCATGGTGAAACTATTTTATACTGATATTGGATGCAAAGGATGTTACAGTGTATAGTAAAAACTGTGATGTATTGCAGTTTCTCAGTCGCTTGTTTCTGTTTCAACTGCATTGTAGTTCTTGCCACAAACTATACTCTAGTTTATTTTTCACAAGCTAAAATAATGTTGTGTTGACTTAATGCTACAATATATTAATAATGCTTAAAGGTAGAGTGTAAGAAATTTAGCGGCATCTAGCGGTGAGGTTGCAAATTGCAACCAACGGCTCACTCCACCCCTCCCTTTCGAAGCACTATACGGTGGCTGACATAGGTCTGTTGTTTGCTCCGCTAAGTTGAATTAAATCGGCTTTATGAGTCAATTGAACTTAATTATATTGAACTGACATAAAAAACGAGTTGTAACAAACAACTTGATTTTATAAGTCCGTTCAATATCATTTAAGTTTAATTGACTCATAAAGCCAATTTAATTTAACTAAAAAAATTAAGCTTAATTTAAGTTGATTTTTTACAGTGTAGTTTAGGACAGCTGTGACACAAACCTTACATTGTCTGTGGGTGGTGTTCTAATAAATTTGTTAAGCATTGCGCATGTTTCACCTTCCGCCCCCCCCAAAAAAAAGTATGTGAAAAATGTTGCCTATTTAAAATATTGATTCCTGGCATGAGAATACAGAAGCAGTATCGTGAGGTAAAATATTGCAATACCTTGAAATATCAATTTTCTCCCATCCTCGCTATCTCATCCATATTCCTCAGTTCTTATCCGTTCTGCAAAAACAACCACAAGCCCTGCCTTCGCATTATTTTTTAACATGTTGTCCAGAATTAACCCTCACGTATCCACCATCCACGTGGAGGGCGATTAGTTGTACAACATGCTCGACCGACACGTAAACAAACAATGAACTGTGAATCTTTAAATGTGACGAAACACTTTTCTTCACTTTACATCTTAAATGTGACTTTGATGTTTATGAAACGCCTCATGGCTCTCGCAGATATCTGAAATCCGCATACTGTAAATGGGATTTCTTGGAGGCGTCTCCAATCTGAGTTTAGATGTTTGATTTCACAGAGATCCGGCGATGTGTCTTCAGGTGATCCGGACACTGTTGTTTTTCTCTGCTGAATAGGAGAAATATGTATCTGGGCAATGCATATTTCATGGTCTGAGCTGTAGCTGAGTATGTTTTATCCCAGAGAGGTGGCATTTTTCACGTTTCAATCCTCTTGGCTTTACAAGCGTTTCAGGGACGGACTTGTGTGTGTGAAGAATGATTTCTCTCCAAGGGGAAATCAGATTTTGCCAGCCAGACGTCCTGTTTAACTCTTAGTGAGAGTAAAGCTGTGATATCATACAATTGTGTTCATGTGTGTGCGCACACAGCCTTACCTTTTCTGTGTGTGCCAGTGGACATCCGGCAGAGACATTCTCAGTAGAAGGAAGCTTATCAAAAGAAGCATATGTCAAATTAGGAGAGTAGCCACAGTGGGAGGCAAACCGCAGAGCCCTGGCTCTAATGAGCCTCCGATCCAGAGCATGACAAAAGCCCACGGTGAACCCCAAACTCTGTCAATCACACTCACTGTATTATTCTTTAATTTTCCAGTCGGAGCCAGGGAACGACTGGATGCTGAGCGGATTTATGATGCTTCATTTCAATCTCGTATGAAGCGGTTTTTCCTCCGGATGGAATGACGGGGCTAGGCTTTGGCAGCCTCAAGATTGAGACGAGGCTGAGAAATAGCATGTTGGCCAGCAGGTCGTATTATCGGGCTTGATTTGCATTCTTTCTTGCTCGGCGGCTAATATGCAGCACAGACTGACGTTTCTGAAACTTGGCTTGACGTGCAGCATTGAGCCGCCACTGTACTGAGGCTGGTGGGTTTGTATCTCCTGCAGGCTTTAGTGTCATGGAAAATGTAACACGTGGAGAAGGGCCTGCCTTAAATTCCCAATGAAAAATGTGGAGCACATGTTCCCGTGATAAAGTCTACATTGATGATAAATGATCCAGCAGAACATTTCAAATATATATTTTTATTTGAAGCACCTTATGACGTGTGTGTCACATAATCTCTTGTGATTGATGAGAGGTGTGTGCTATCTGCTTAAAACTAGGTCAGAAATGATGATGTAATGTACTGTGATATATCAATACTATGAGTACATTTATAACCCGTTAAATGTATGTTTTACCTGTGGATTAGGGATTGGACATTGGCGAAATCCAGTACCTCAGAGATGACGTATTCTTGGCTAACCCGGAAGTTAGCGCCGCGCTGGTTCCCTCGACCGAAAGCCTATGCAGTTTTCCCATAGACTTTTGTAAGATCGCAAAAAATAAGCTAACAATGGTTTATGATGTTTACACGTTTTGTCTATCAAGATAATCTTTACAAATGAACACCACATTTGTTACTTTTGAAGCCATAATACAATCGGCAGAAGTAAAAAGCTAACACGATGCTATAAACAGAATAAACTTAAGGTCGCTCAAAATCAACGTCACCACCATCAAGTCTCCCACAACCCTTTCAAACTTTATTAAAAATGTGTTCCCTGGAAAGTAATTACTCCGTGAATGAATCCGCATCTATACGTTTTAAGAGATTTGTGCTCATGTTGCATTATTTGTGAGCTTTATATGTGCGATGACGTCTAACGTCCCCGCCAAAGGAAGTAGTCACTTTTAACAACTTTTTAGCAACCGCCGTTTTTAAGACACAATGAGGCTTAAAAAATCACAAGCGGGCTTAAATTGGTGTGTTTTATGTCATAGAATAAAACAAGAAAATATTAAGAGGTTTTGTTTACCACAGACCTTATTTCGGGCGATTTACAAAAAACCCATTAAAAAAACTCATAGACTTTGGAGCGATGGAACTGGAAGTCGCTTTTTGCATACAAAAATAAGACATCTTTGAGACTCCCTATAACGGTGTACACTGCTTAAATTAGAAAAGTGTCAACCGGTAGAGAGCTTGCCTAAGCGTTTATCCCACAGTAAATTGGTAGTTGACAGACTAAAATGCAAATTTGCCCTATGGCGTGATGGCAAAAAAAAAATAACAATGAAGAAAAATCTCTCTTATGCTCTTTTATATGATAAATATTATTAATATAAAATAATGTAAAATTAAGAGTTTGTTTTCTAAATTTTGCTATGTCACACCATAGTACACATGTTTACTCACCCTCTTGTCATTTCAAACCTGTATGACTTTCTGTCTTCTGCAGAACACAAAAGTGTAACGATTTGGTTGTGTTTCTGGTTCATGTTGTCTTGTCTTTTATTTTGTAGTTATTGTTTGATGAGCATTGTAGTTTCTTTCATTTGTCCTGTTCTTCTTGGTTTATAGTTTGATTGTCATGATGTTTGCCTTGTTGGTCTCGACTCAATGTGTGTATATATACAACAGTGTTTCATGTTTAGGGGTTGGTTATTGAATGTAGTTTGAGTTGCTCTGTCATGTTTTCTGGTTCTTGCTTCATGATTTGGATTCATTCTCATTTTTGGAAATATTAAAGACTTTTAACTGTACATAGATCCATCTCCAAGTTTCATGTTTATGGCAACATCGTTACAAAAAGAAGATATTTTGAAGAATGTTGTTAACCGAACAGCACCCATTGAATTGTTTTTGTCTCCATAGAATAGAATGGGTGCTGCCGCTGTTGTTTGGTTACCATCTTTCTTTAAAATGGTATTTGGTTTCACTGGTTTCAAATGATGTGAGGGTGAGTAAATGATGACAGAATTCTTATTTTTGTGTCACATTTTTTCATGCAAAAAATTTATTACAACAATACAATACCGAGTCAAGACTCATGAGAATACAAAATACTACAACAAAAGAGATCAACAAATATTAATAACTGCTAACATTATAGTCAATGTTTGTTTTATTTCATGTGAGCGTTGTTTCTATACAATTTTGTGTATTCAGATATTCACTATATTCACATATGCTGTAGTTTGACTTTTTGCCAACTCATTTTGTTCAAAAAATACCCCAAAAGTTTATGTATGTGTAGAATACACTTTAATCAAACCTGAGGGGGCATTAAACACATTTTTCCTGCTTTAAGCTTTTGGACACCTATTGTGGAGCTGTTTCACACTAATGTAGCCATACTGTTTATTTATTATAGTTTGAATCTATCGAGTTAGAAAATTAAAGTGGAAAATAATCTATTGAGATGAAGTACCTTTCACTTGTATAGTTTTATATTGATTGCATTATCACAAATGTGCATTACCACACCTTCGTTTAATATATAATCCCTTTTCATTACATTTCCAGGACAAATAACAATATTATGATATATGTAGGCCTAACTTTACTATAATTCAAAATTACTCATGCCGCATGATGAAAGATTCTGGTCATACCGCCCACACCTAGTTTGCATTTGTTCATCGGCTTCATCCTTTCTAAATGTGTACTTTTCTAAGTACCCTGGAAGAGAATACATATGCAAAGACACGGTGCACAACCTATTCCTCTCACCGTTCCCTGCCACCTGCCATGTGTGCCTGGGTGCAGTGCACAGCGGGATTATTACGGGCAATTTGCGTCTGCATGAGACCGAGTGAAAAGCCACCTCCCAACCTGTGAGTCTTATGATCGGCGCATCATTAAAACGGGGCCATGAGACGCACCCTGAAGCCTGCTGCGGGCGAGACGCTAGCAGAGCACGACAGCGTGGACTCTTCTGCAGTCTCACATGCCGTGAGCTCTCTGTTCATTCGTTAATAAAGAAACCCTTTTCTTGAAAGCCGCAGAGCAGGAGCGCAACATCAGGTGTGTTAATCGATACGTCTCGCTTCTGCCTCATCCACATTGACGCGGATCGGTTGAAGGCCCGATCTTCATCACCCGTGAGGTTTATTTGGCTTCTGTTTTTCTTCTTGCCTCAGCTCACATGTTAATCTGACTGGAAAGTGTTTCTTCATTATAAGCCATAGGCAATCTGTTCAACACGCAAACATTTAATTCAGAGCGCAGAGGTGGTTCCTCTGAGACCAGCAGAGTATGCATGTTATTATAATCGTAAAATGTGTTCCCCTCGTTTTTGTAAATTAACTGCAAATCAAATCAATACATTATCATTATTATCATTATTTTATAAGACACTCATCATCTCCATAACACAGATATCACTACCGTCACTGCTGTCATCATTACTGCCATTCTTACCGTCATCAACAGTACCATCGTCATTATTACCAAGCATCACCATCATCCACAATCTTTTGGATCATTACCACAATTTTTTTATCAACTCCGATGTCACTACCGTCATCACCATAACACAATTATCAGTAACATCATATCTACTATCATTGTCATCATCACCACCGTTACTGCAACCATCAACAGTATCATCATCATCTTTACTATTACTATCAACACCGCCATTCTTACCATCATTAACAGTACCACTACCACACATTACCATAACACAATTATCACTCCCATTGTCATCACTACTATCATTACCACCACTGTCATCATCCTCACCATTACTACGACCAATCTTTTCAACAATCGCTTCATTATTATCACCACTATAATCACAGTTACTACTTTATCGCCATCATCATCACCACCAACATCATCACCACCAACATGATCGCTTCACCACTTTTCACCATCATTATCGTTATATCACAATATATTTATCACCATCACTGCTGTCATCATACTGGCAAGAGTACTACGTGATGCATACAGGATTAAATCGATTATGGAACACATCAGCCAGCGTGCTTATATTTAGAATGAAAGTTATGATTTTTAGCTCCTCCTCAGTTCTCAGTGTGGGAATGCTGTTTCTGGATGTAACTTGATAAGTTGTGCAGTATGTGAGTCATAGCATGCTCTGGTAACAAGTGCGGTAGTCTGTGGATCTGTTCGGAATTTAAAACCAGATTTGTGTCCTCAGGATCAAAGCTTACACTGAGCTTGCGGTCTGTTTGTGTGTGTGTGTGTGTGTGAGAGAGAGAGATAGCTAATAATAATGTTTCCTTAGGAGCTTATTGTGTTCTCTTGACAAACCGAGAACTTAAATGTATACTTATAATACCGACTCCCAGGAAATTGTGAAGTGCTGTATGATAACAGCCCCCTACTGATTAATAAAATGTTTGGAGATAAACAAAGTTTGATGCTTGTTTGAGTTGTAAACGTTATATTTTTCCCAAACACGGCCCGCTGCAATTTGAGCAATTTCCAAACTTTGGAGATGCTGGGTGAATAATTGGTAGAAGCATCTCATCGACATTTAAATGAGATGCACCTCTTGTTATCACCGCAGGGTGGCGACATCCCGCAAATGGAGAGTTCAGTTTCGGTCCTGAGTTTTCAGGCACTCATACATTGTTGCTCGCAGCACCGAAAGGACAAGGACGCTACATTTTGGGGGGATCCACAGAGCATACCAGACGGAATATTTCCTCTTTACTACTTTAAACATCACTTTTCTCCCGCAGTGGATTTACAGTGTCGCTTTCAGAGCACGGCGGCACCGTAGCGCATCTTCAGGAGATGCCTCATCACGCGCGGAGATGCAGGGAAATCTATTCATTCAGGCGCTTTCAACGCCAGTGACTGAATTCATCCGAGTTTGAAAAAGGATTTTAAGATTAAAACCTATATATTTATTCTTGCTTAAAGCCTTACGTTCTGGTTCCAGCAAACAAAACTGTAATAAATAAAATAAGGATTGAAATATTTGTCTTTTAAAACGTGCTCTTTGCACAGTTTTCAAAGTTTGACAGCAGCCTGTATAGCAATAAATCGTTTTTCTTAGCGATCGGACTGTTTAATAGACTCCTCCTCAGTAAACGCAGGGTTCAGACTCACCGGAGCGGCGCGCTCAGTGTCTCGCATCGCTCTTCGGCGCAACATGTATCCGGCTCGGCGCGCTGCGGGTTCAGAGACGCGTCGGAGCGTCATGTCTAGGCGTGCGGTAACACTGAAGTGGAGTGCCGGTTGGATTTTGATGTTCGCTGTCTTCACAAATACTTGCGCGCAAGGTAAGACTCCTGGATCTTGTAGTGACACCGTAGAGAGTTAGTGCTGTCAGTACAGTGATGTGTGCGTTTCATGGATAAAAATCTTTTGCTAATAGGAATTCTGGGAAATTCTCAGCACAATAAGAAACCTATAACAATCAAGTATGATTCATATACTCAAATTGCATATTTTCCAAGTCATATTACTTACGAAGAATGATTTAATTGTTACAAACTCTTGCTTAAGACATTAAGGATTTAATCTCAACTGTGATTGTATTTTTAGTCGCATTCCACCTGAAATGAAGCTTTTCTATTTGACATTGAAGATTGGATATGACCAGAGAGAGAGTGTGATGCATATGACAACCTGACAGGTGTGGTTGAAGTAATACCCCAGGGGTCTCCGTTTGTGGTCAGCATGCCCCTTCACTTGTAGATGGATACCAAGGGATGGATAGATCACAAGCATACACCATTAATACTTATTTAATGTGCTCTTTGGTTACTTTTTGGTTATTCGTGATCTCATTTTCTTTTGAATATTGGTTTTGTAACAAGTTGGTGTGAGGCCATGTGACATAAAAGTATAAAGTTGTTCTAATTAATGTCGGATTTGAAATGACAGATTACTGCAAAATTCTATTAATGGTAGCAATTAAGGATATTAAATGTCATTACAAAAGCCAAGGCTCTTTCCTAATATACAAAAATTGGTCTGTGTAAAATGTAAAGAATTGTCATTGAAAAGCCAATGTTGATGAAAACGGTTTTGAATTAGTTCATCTATGGTGGTTCTAACTTTGTTCAGAAAAACATTAAAGGGACAGTTCACCCAAAAATGCAAATTCTGTCATCATTTACTCACCCTCAGATTGCTCCAAACCTGTAAAAAATTGTCTTTGTTCTGCTAAACACAAAGGAAGATACTTGGAAGAATGTCAGTAACCGAGCTGATCGTCCCCTATTTACTGCCATAGTAGGGAAAATAAATACTATGGGAGTCAATGGGGGATGAGATCTGTTTGGTCACTGACATTTCTCCAAATATCTTCCTTTGTGTTCAGCAGAACAAAGAAATGTATACAGGCTTGAAACAATCTGAGGGTGAAAATTGCATTTTTGGATAAACTATCCATTTAAGGAGAGATTGACAGTAAAATGGACTTGCGTTGCAAATTTCAACCGCAGAGTTCAACTACATAAACCAACATAATTACATCCATCTCCCAGAATGTCCCACCATCTGTCTTTTGTTCAGCTCCTCCTGAGGACATTTTACCTTTGACAAGGTGTTCTGCTCCTTCCACAGGGGTGCATTTCTCATCTATTAGCTCCTGTAAAAATGGTCCCGGCATCCTCAGGCAGATGGCTGATATACGGCCCAGCGATCCATTCTGTTTGACAGATCTTAAACTACCGGCACTGCTGATTCATTCACTGTGAAGAGGCTCGGATAGGCTGAGGTGCATCTGATAATTGTGATGCCCTGAACATAGCTGTGCTAAAAACAGCGTAATCCTCGAGTGTGTCAGCCTTTGAACAGGCCGCATTGAGATGTATCTTATCGGAGAAGTATTCAACCATCCCCTATTATGCACGGCACAGTGTCGCTGACACTTATAGCATGATTCCACGAAGTCTATACTCCACACTAGGGCACTGCAGACGAGGTCTGTGGGGTGTTTATGCAGAACGGCTCAGGGATGCTTTGTTTTTCTCGTATTGATCCGACTCTTGTTTTCATCCTTAAGTGTACTTTCAATGGCCTTGGATAGCTTTAAGGGAGCTTAGTTGGGACTGAAAGGAAACCCGGCACTTTGGTCAATGGGTAGAAAAAGCTCTCTGAACCTTTTTCACCTCAAGACTTTTCTCTGGTGATCAATTGCTTGGCTCCGCTTGAGGTTGCCAGACTTTGTAGTCCAGAACGGCCAAATGGGTACCTGTCACGGAGGGTGGCGTAAAGAAGATGCAGTAGCCCAACGCTTTCCTTCACGGAAGGTGGCATTAACCACCGACAACCTCTGAAGCCCGATGTTCCCCTGCGGGCTTGCTGTATTTGTTCTGGAGCTGACTACTAATGAGTGCCGCGGAACGCGTTCGCCCGTCCTCGCGGAGCGTTACATAAATTAGGGGAGCTCAGAAGCCGAAGGGGTCTCTGGGGACGGAGAGGTGCTGGTTTTTCTATCCAAAGTCAGAATACGCTTCTCGCGCTGTGTTTAATAGCGAGCCGGACTCTAATTCCGCTGGGATACCTGATAGAGTCAGTGCAAGAGATGGCGCCAACAGCGTGACACTTACTTTATGCTGAGACGTTGAGACAGCTCATTGAAAATCAGAGCCCCCCAACACACACACACCAGAGTAACACCAGACACATGGGCAGAGCATACGATGAATGTTTCCCGAAATCTCTTCGGATCCTTGATATGCTCCAGGGATCAGTAAAAAGTGTGTGTGAATGAGGACATTTGTTTCTGTGGATTTTCAGACTAATCCTGATTGTTATATTGACATATTGCCTGCTGTGGACTTAAACAATGTCTTAGTGTCGAGCTGCATCACTCGACAGCTGTCAGCCATCTTCACATCGTCTGATTATTTTTATAATCCTCCATGCTTTTAGAAGTGATTTATGTCGGAGGCCTCATTTTTGTGTGATTAAAACCGCCTGCTCTCTTGTTTAAATGGAATACCAGAGGAAATGTTATTGCTCAGATGTTGCTCTGTCATACTGTAGCTCAGGAGATTTCATTTAAGTATCAACTTAGTCTCAGATGTTTTTCCTAAAATTGAGAAACAAATAATGGTAAAATACATTGAGAATAGACGGGCAATTCCAGCATTATGGATGTGACGTTTTCGGTCAAAACTTGAAATTCTCAGAGAATGTAATGTATTACCAATTTATTCAATGATTAGATTATATTTGACTAAACCCCTGATGAGTCCAGACATTAGAAACATATACACAGGTTTTCTATTTTAAAAGAGGGGAAAGTTCATGCGTTATGGATGTGACAGAAAAGGATGCACACATTTTTAACATACATTTTTACATTTTTAACATTTTTAACGTAGGATTTCTGTGAAATAAAATGTACAAACCAGAAGCAACAATACCCAACAAATGGAGAAGGGATGACTTTTTATAGACCACCAAGTAGTTACATGTGCTCCTTAATGGGGTATATTGACCATTATGGATGTGACAATTCACTTACCTGATTATGGAAAACTATTCTTTAACAACACAAAAACGCTTTAAAAAATTTGACTTCACATGGGTATTAAAATCAGCAAATATCGACATCTGTGACCTATCAATACGGTGAAAACGTTTTCATCTTAAAGTTGACATTTGCATGGATGGAATGAATGCGCAGTAGATTGTAGAGGTAAAATAATCTGGATTTGGGTAAATATTTGAGTTCATATTGAGATCTTCAATAAAATTGACATGTGATTGCAGAATTTGCAAATCTGAGCTCAGTCTGGGACAATGTTGAGATCTCTTCTGAAACTCTCATGGAGACGTTTGTGAGGTGTTTTTCTCAGGAGAAATATCTGAGATGCAGGAGACTTGGGGAACAGGGTTCATTTGCTCTCCATGTAATCTCAATGACGTCTAGGGATTTTTCTTTCTTACGGGATAATACTTGAACACACATAACGACATCAAGTATTTATGCACAAATGTGCTATACAAGACATGCGATCAAAAAGATTCTGTACTATTTGCCTTGCGAGTTTGAAAATCAAAGGCACCGTTTCAGTTTAGATAGGGATATTCCCCCTCCTTTCAAGACACCAATAGAAGCTTGTTCTCATATGAACACATGGAATTCAAGTTCTCTTTTTTGATCTCCCAGATGGGCCATAATGAGCATGGAAGACCGCAACTCTCTAGATGCCCGGCCATAATTATGCGCCCGAGCGCCAGTTACAGCATATTTATCTCTATGCTGCGTGACATTTCTTTAATTAAACGTCTTCGAGGCAAGGTCTCGGTATGGCAACAGATGTCTCGTGAATTTTTGACAAAATGCTTGCCTTTTCTACGCTCACCAGCAAGACGACCCGGTTCAGAGCCCCAGGTGAAACGGAGTGACAGCCCACTTCCTGTTTTCCCATGCCGACGTCTGCGATGTACACCTCGCTTGCCGCAGTCCTCTGATGTTTATTCATACAACCGGTATCAGGAATGAATAAATTGCATGAAAATGAGGCAGCAGCTCTGAGGGAGCTTTGCTTTTTTTAATATTAATGGACGTCAACCTTTGCTTCTTATTTGAGCAGCGGTTCACATTAATCTGCCTTGAGATGAAATATGTTTGTAGCCGAATATTAGAGAACCTGTGGACGGACTGCATGCGAGTCTGTATCTCGCTTCAGGAGGCTTTTAAACGGACTCGTTCATGCGGCAAAACTGTTTGTGGATTGTGCAGAATGGAAATATAATCAGATACGTTTAGACTTGAGGGCCTCTGCTCTGTAATTGCAGTGAGCCTGAGGGTGTACCACTGTCTGTGTTTGCGGTGGAGGTGAAGAGAGTTAGATCTAACATTGCATCCGTGCAATACTGTCTTTCAATGCAGTCCCTGAGGAGATCACATTGTTTGCTACCTGTTGGCTGTGTGTGAGCGAAGAAACACGTTTCATTATTTTACCACCTAATATCGTCCTTTCGTAATACCGTGCTGGAACAACATTATTATCACACTTGGAGTGATTCTGTCGTAAAGGGATAGTTCACCCACAAACAATTCTGTCATCATTTACACTTGTCAGTTCAAACCTGTATGACTTTCTTTCTTATGCAGAACACAAAAGAAGATATTTTGAGGAAGGTTGGTAACCGAACAACGGCGGTACCCATTTACCTGCATTGGTTTTATGTCCGTACAATAGAAGTGAATTGGTTGCCAAATATCTTCTTTTGTGTTCGGCTGAAGAAAGTGTACAGGTTTGAAATGACATGAGCAATGGTGTATGAGTAAATGATGACAGAATTTTCATTTTTGGGTGAACTATCCCTTTATTCCTGAAATGACATGAGGTTAACTAAAAGAGGACTAAACCTTCATTTTTCACTGAACTCTTCCTTTCAAACATAGCTCTGAAGATTCAATCACAAAGCTTCTTTAATAAATCCTTCCCTTCTAGCACCAAACCAAATCCTATGAATTTCTGGCACATTTTGCCACCAGATTTCAACCTGGCTCCCATCAGAAAGGAAGTATTTTCCGTCAACAACCAGCTGCTCAGTCGCTCACTTGATGACGATAATGAGAATCCTTCAGTTCTGTAATCCGCTGCTCTCTTAATATTGTTACAACGCTCAGTTTTGCATCAACTGATAGACGCCAGAGAACAACATATCATCTTGCCAGCAGCAATCTCATTCGTTTCTATTCATTATTAATGCAGGAAACTAATGTTGATTCACAATCACTTCAACAGATTCCTTCCACTGGCAGCTTCAGCCTGTATTACGTATCATTCAAGTTATTAGTCCAATAGCACTTGAAGGTTGATGCTACTGTACGTCTTTTTGTTATCATTTGTGAAGCCGTCATTTTATTTGCACTAAATGAAGATGGATCATTTTAGTTTGACAGCTCTGAGATATTACCATTTGTTGTTTCTCTCTTTTTCTGTGCAAGGCTATAATTGAATGTCTTGTGAATGGACCGATTTAATGTGTTAATAGATTAGGGACATTTAATGTGGACCGTTGTTATTCCAGTGAGATACGAGACTCATAAAAAGTCGATTCCACCCTAGCAGGGGCTTAAAATTGCTAAAACGAATCGAAGCCCGACTGTAAATTCTCTACGGATGAGTTTGAAGTCGATAAATGAACACATGTGACCTCACAATTAATGTGCATTGCAACTCTAAACATCCTACAGTTAGTCGAATAACTAATAGTTTATTATGTGTTAAAATATACGTTGTGTGTTCAACATTGTTCGTGCATTTTAATAAAGCTAGTAAGTCAGAAGAAGAAACGATTCGCAATCTACGATCCATGGTAAATTGGTATAAAAATTACAACGACTTCCTTTCATGTAGAACAATTGATAAAGATGTCTATGGCTTTGAATCCCAGGGAATGCACATATTGCCCCAGATAGCATGGGTACGTCTGTAAGATGTCTGCTAAATATCTGTAAAAACATCTGCTGTGTAGAAACATCTGATAAACCTCTTAGAAAAAGCAGTTTTACATCCATTCAAAATCATGAACATCTCAAAGACATCTTCTACTGTAGATGTCTACAGGAAACGTCTCAGAGACGTATTGAAGATGAGCAAACAATCCAAAAATATATATCTTGCAGATGTAAATGCAAACATCAAATAGACGTTTCCTAGATGTGCGTGTGCTATCAGGGGATAAAATGTGTACCTCGATTGTAATGTAAGTTGCTTTGGATAAAGCCAAATGCGTGAATACATGCCACCAAGAAATCTATTCAATTGTTGTTTAGACGATGATCAAAATCAAACCGTTACACTTTTTTTGTGCGTGATTCACCCTTCGACGGTAAACGTCTTCTTGAATCAGAATATAATCATTTCATCGCTTCTGAAATGACTTACCGATGATGTAACCATTAATATCATATCCTGAATTTTCCCAGCCCAATCTAATCCAAAGGAATAAGGTTTTGAAGAAACCTCAAGTCACGACCAGAGAAATGCTGTAAAAGAATCTTTACAACTGGGTTTTGCGGGCACGCAGCGGATCATTTGATATGTAAGGCGGCTGGAAAGACAGAAGCTGTATAGAGATATTTTGTTGCAAGATTAAAGATAGTCAGCGAGATAGTCGACGAGAGGGATGTCAATAATGAAATTCCTGCCTTCGGAGGAAACTCATTATTTCTGGGCTAATTTAAATAAAAGAGCATCAGCTTGAGTGAGTTTGCTTTTCATTTTCTGTTTGTTTACTGCAACAAGAGGGGAAAACGCCTGTGGTATTATAGGCTTAATAAACGTTCGACGTGTGCGCTTGCTGGAGGGAAATTTACAAAAAAACTCAAGGCGAGTTTTTAACTTTCAAGTCGAAATGGAAATGACTGGTGTGTACGTGTGTCCTTATGAAGGCTTTATGCAGCGAAGGATCTTTCTCCCAAACTCACAATGGATGTCTTTTGGAGAGACCTTGGCCACTAACTCGCTTCTCGACGAAACGAAATTAGCAAATCTTTCAAAGTAATCAGGCCGTGGCAGAATCGTCGTGGAAAGGGGAAATGCGATAGAGTCTTGACAGAGTGTCATTTCACAACTGCATATAAGCTTGTTTCAAGCCCCTGGGCTGTTCTGTGTAAACATTTAAACAACAGAAGCCTGACTGAAGGGAAACAGCAGCCAGAAACAAAGCCCTCTACATCTCTTCCCTTATTCAGCGTCGTCCTCCTGGGAAAGTGAGAGTGCATTCTTGTGTTGTGAATAAAATAGCAAAGTGGCAACACGACCGAATGATAGAGACATTGATGGAAAGATTGAAAAAGGGAGAGGGAGGGAATGGAGGGGGAAGAAAAGAACGAACAAGATGCAAGCCTCGTTTTTTTTCTGTGAACAGCTCCAGCGCTCTGAAGCCATTTATGTGCACAAAAGCCCGAGTTCTGTTGTTCTGGCTGTACGTGCTCAAAAAAGGTGCTCAATCCGAGCCCGGCCAATCAGAAGACGGATAATTTTACCCATAAAACAATCTTCTCCCCTCAGTTCATCCAAGTTCTTTCTCTCGGTAACAAAAAAGGCTTCTCGACATTACACGGCAGAGCTATAAACCACTTTAGGAAGACGTACACAGTTTCAGATATTACAAAAATATTGCCATCATTTATTCACCCTCATGACTTTCCAAACCTGTGCGCTGTTATTGTTACTTTGGAGCACACGAGGAGAATATGAAAAATGTCATGACAGGCGAAAAAAAACATCTTTAAACCTTAATGGAAGTGGTCTATACAACAGTGTCTTGCAAACATTGCCAAGTCTTCTACACGATATCTTAATGTGATGATGGACATTAAGATTGCGGTCATAGAACATGTTTTTAAAGCTTGACAGACAATGTCGTTATAAACTATTTCCATTTTGAGACAAGAGCTGCAATATCTGTAAAACCACACGGCCAAGTTGCAAGAGTCAGCCAGAAAAAATAGTTTTTTTAGTAAATAAATACCTTGGTGCCAAGATATCCTAAAATAAGCTCCTCCCTTGAGACGGTACGTGGTATAGAAAATTGATGGATGGAAATAATTAGGAACTTTTATGTGGTTTTATTCACCTTTTCTGTTTCACAGGCAAAATAAAATCAATGACAACTTGTGCCTGGACCAACTCGAGGGCAGGAAACTAGAGAATTTAGATTTAGAAGTGATCTGAAAATCATCGCTGTGAAAAATCCCATTTCGCCCCTTAAGGGGCATCCGCATTGTGAACAGGCCCAATCCTCTCATTTCCTCACTTGACCTTCCACCGAGAGTAAATCTAGCCATTCGAATCTGTAAGGGACAGGAAGGCATTTCTGAAACCGTGGCACGCCCTTCGTGGCGTTGGATAGAAATGTCTCAGATTGTGAAGTCGTCTCCTGTCTCTTCACCCCTCTCCTCCATCCATTGGCAGTCAGCCTGGACGTTTGCCTGGTTGGGAGCTTCTGGCTGCATGTCAATGCCTTGTGCTGGGTATTGATTAGGACAAACCCTGAGTTTTTCCCATCAGCCTCGGCTCAGCGCGGGAACACACGGTCGTTTGATGTTGCTTTCTTTCCCTCTTATTGTGTGTCTTCTTCAAATGCTAGCGACGTAGCAAAATCCCCCTGCAACCGCCTCGCTCTGCCTGATGTTCCTTTACATAGCACCTTCCGTGCAAAACAAATTGACTGCTGCTTTGAGGTGGAGACTAGTGGGGCGCTGGTGTGTTTTTTGAAACTGGTATTTGTGTGTTTGTGTATGCTTGTACCAGGAACACAGTGAATATGTAAACATTGATGTACAATCACTACAGCACTGTTCAACAGATTTCTGGGATGTTCATGTTGGGATGTGCATGTGCTGTTATATAAATATATGAAAAAGGGTCCCCTTACATGGAATTCACCATGTTGCTTTTACAGTACCAAGAAGCAAAAACATGACGACATCTTAGTTCTGTGTCAGCCACCATAGTGCATCGAAAGGGAGAAGCGAGCATTGGAGTGTGCCGTTCAGCGGCGTAATTTCCACTGAGGACAGGGGGGACATGTCCCCCCACTTTTCAAAATCCTGTTCGTGTCCCCCTCACTTTCAAATTAGTTTGTAATGATTTTTTAACCACTCGCCGTCATCGCCATGGAGAAGTAGGACCGAGCAGGACACAGAGAGTGTCTATGCGTGCGTCGCGTGCACACTCTTAAAATAGATCACTGAAAGACTGTTTTCAATCACGTGGTTTTGATTTGAATTTAATAGAAATTAGTTTTTACGTAATCGTTGTTTCGGTAGGCTATGTTAAGCTGCTTCCTTATAATGGACATCTATGGTGAGGAAACGCGTGATCTTTTATTTTTTCCGTTCAATAAGAACTCGTTCTTTTTACAGCAGTTAGTGTTTATGGCAAAGCTTGACAGAAACGTGGGCTTCCCTGGTCGTTGTTTAGGTACATTAAACCTCGTTAAGCATTTTAGAAAGTCATCCGGCTCGTCCGCAGATTCAGGTTTACAAGCCATGTTTTCCTCCGTTTCTCAGTCAATACTCGCATTTTCCCCCTCATGAACATCAACATTTGCTACCCAATAAAAACACCTTTTGGTTTCATGGTTTAATCAATTTAAACAATCAAAAACAACGCAAGCCAGGTATTTTGAATTTGTGATAGGATACAAATCGATAACATTTTCCCTCATTTTGTGGCCCCCCCACTTCTCAAACCAAAGTTATACCCCATTTCGCAACCTCACCATTAGATGCCGCTAAATTTCATACACTGGAATTCTTTACCCACAAATAAAACAATTCACTCATAATTTCCCCCCAAGATGTGTACATCGTCTATTCTTTAGTTAAAAACAAACACATTTTTTTGTATCTACAAAAAGGACATACATTCATTATTATATTTATCTAAATGGCTCCAGTGTGTTAATAAATGTCTTCTCAAGTGAAGCGGTATGTTTGTGAGAGAAAACGATTTATATTTTAAGTTATAAGTAGTGAGATTAATATATAAAACAGAAATTTAGTGTAGAACTAAAATTCATATCTCATTAGTTCTTGCGGTTCCAATGAGAACCAATGAGATTTGTTGTTGTTGACGTCGTATTTGAGTTTAGTGCTCAGATCTGCTTGTTTACATTTCAGATTTACCAAATAAGCATAAAATATGAATAGTTTTTTTCTCACAAACACATTGTTTCTCTTTTGAAATCATGTTTTAGCCCACTATAGTCATTTGGAGTACTTTTATGATGGATGGATGTGGTTTTTGGTGCTTCGCCATTTGAGTATTACATTAGAGGATAGCATGACAGCATTTTAATATAAAACCATTAATTTCTGTTCAACTGAAGAAAGGAAGTCATGTACAGTACATTTGGGATGACATGAGGGTAAATTATGAAAAAATTGAGGGTAAGAGGCTAAATTATGTGATAATTCAGTTTTTTCTTATCTTGGGGCAGGTGTTATGAAAGAGTCAATTTAATTACTATATTCAACAATATTGACCAGTTGATCTCAATCTAACAGCGGGTCGCTATAGGAAATGACATTTTGTTTTGCTCTGCTTGGTTCCATTTAGCCATAATTGCGAGTGTCTTGCAAACTGACCAATTTAATGTGTTAATAGATTAGCTGCATTTAATTTGGACTGTTGTTATTACAATGAGGTACAAGACCCAAGAAAAGTCAATTCCATCACGGCCTGTGCCCTGAATGATTTAGCGAGCGTTAGAGAAGCTAGTGAGGTTAAATGGAAAACTGTGGTGCATTGCTATTTGCTCCTCACCGAGTAATGAATACTGACAGAAATAAAAGGGATCCAGTGCGGATATTTTTTTTATTTCAAAGGGGGCATAAAAGCAGACTCCAATAAAACTCTTTATTGCCATGATACGCGCAAAGCGATGTGAAAACACGATTCCAAGTATTTGCGTGCCGCCTCACACTGACGCCAAATTGCCCCTCACATTTCAGAATAAAAGCGTTTCTTTTGAGCTCAGACTTGAAACGCTTCCAGAAACGTCCGGGCTTCCAGAATTGAGCAGGCCAAATTCACCATGTCCACCATTACAATCAATTCTGGTCAATGCAGAAACCAGTTTGAAAGAGCAAGATGCTCTTTGTAAAATAAACCCCTGTCATGTCTGGCCCTGTTTATTAGCGAGATCATACAAAGGAAAAGAAAAACACATTTGAGAGGGTGAGAGATGAAAAGAGAGAGAATGAGAATAAAGTGCATCGGAGGACATATGCTGCAGTGCTTCACGTCCCAAATTCTCTCTTCATTCCACACAGCTGGGAAAGCTACGACATGCGTGTCTTGCCTGTGTGTTTTCATCTTTATTTGTGTTTATGTGTGTACTTGTGGGTGTGATGCGGTAGAATTTATTTTTAATTTTTGGCGTTTGACGTTTGTGTGTTGGGTTTCTGTATGTGAAAAAAACAGAAGTGACATCAGTTCTCTCTTCGACTTCGACAGATTTTTGTAGGACTGTAACTAACTAGTTTTATAATCAGATTATTTGTTTAGATTAATTGAATGCTTTACATTTTGCCTCATGATCTACAATCCAAAAAAGTATATGTTCTGTGTGATGAATGCTATGTATATTACATGCAAAAATGGTTACATAACAAAGTGCAGATAATGAAAGGAAGAAATGGTTCAGTTTGATTGACACGCACTCACACGCTCCATGAAGTATTTAAAGTTTTTAATGATGACAGTGACATTTAATTGCTCAATTATTGATAGGACAAACTGAAATGTTCATGATAAGAATATAACAGTAAAACGTAAGTTATGTCCTGTCAACCTCTCGGGTGCATTGAGAACACTTTGTAAATGTGCTAGACGCGGAAGTCCAACCCCATTAAAAAACTGTATGACCTGTGAGCACCTCTGAATGTCACTGAAGAAAGTTCTCTTTGTATAACTAAAAAACTGATTCATCACAATAATATTGTATAACAAGTATTCCGACATTTTGATATGTACCTCTTAAATATTTTATCAAAAATAACACACTACATATAAAGCTGCAAAAATACGGAGAAACTTGTATAGAAAGGGATAGTTCACCGAAAAACAAAAATTAGATTCACCCCCATGTCATTTTAAACCTGAAAATGACTCATTGTTGTGTAAAACACAAAAGAAGATATTTTGAGAAATGTCTCAGTGGTTTTGTGTCCATGCAGTGGAAGTCAATGGGGTCCACTGTTGTTTGGTTACCAACATTCTTCGAAATATGTCCTTTTGTGTTCTGCAAAAAAAGTCATGCAGGTTTGGAATAACATGAGAGTGAATAAATGATTTTTAGGTGTACCATCACTTTAAACTCATATCTGTACCCATCTGGCTCACTTATGTTGCATTTACCGCAGGGTTGGGTTCGGTCAGGTCTATTCTTTTTAGTTACGATGTTTTTATGTGAATGATCCAGTAGGAATATCCCTCCCGCTGATGCGCTTTGACAAACACAACAGGGCACGTGGAAGGTCATGGTGGTATGCAGGCAGAAAGAAACAGAAGCATGTTCTCGAGACATAACAAAGCCTCTGTAGCTGAAGGGAGCGGCTGCTCACGTCACAAAGAATCAGTGCAGGCCAGATGATACAGCTAAAACTCTCTGACATCAGGTCACAGCGCTCGGCTGTGGGGGCTCGGGCACCAGGAGAAGATCGTGTCTGAGATTGTCCTCTGGTCTCTGTGGGCGCTTAGGAAGTATCTTAGTGAGATACTTATGGAAACATTTGCTCATGCCATTTAGTCTTAAAGCCGTTGGAACAGTTCTTCCTTCTTGTGTTGATGTAGTTACTATCAAAGCAGAAAACTGAGGTAGGAAGGGCTTGTTCCTTTTTAGCCTTTGGTCAAATCTATCAGTCATGGGATGCTACTTGCCATTGAAGAAGTGAAAATACCTGTCAGCATTGCTTTGGAACCTGATGTTCCAAAAATGGTAAGAGGCGTTACATTTCCCTCACACGCTTACAGTATTCGACCAATTACTATGCACTGGTTAACTGGCCAATCATAGCACACCTCGCTTTTCAGAGCCATGAGCTTCGTTGAGCTTCTTTTTAGCCGTGTCATATGATCCCTTTAAAGACATCATTAAAATAGTCCATATGACAGTGGTTCAACCTGTAATGAAGCGACAAGAATACTTTTTGTGCACAATAAAACACAACAACTTTATTCAACAATTTCCTCTCTTCTGCGTCAGTCTCCATTGCGCGTCCATGAAAGCATGCGACGCATGCGTGTGGTGCTGATGCAGGAGCCGGAGTTACGCTACGTCAGCACTGTTAAAAGTCAGAAAGTTGGAAGCCAAAGTCGTCATTTTTGTTTAATTGCGCACAAAAAGTTCAACATTTTGTTTATGGCAAGGTTTAGTCATATAAATGGCCTTAGCAAACCAAACAGATATGGACTTATAGGGATAGTTCACCCAAAAATGAAAATTCTGTCATCATTTACTCACCCTCAGATTGTTCCAAACCTGTATAAATGTCTTTGTTCTGCTGAGTAACCAAACAGATCTCATCCCCCATTTACCGCCATAGTAGGGAAAATAAATACTATGGGGGTGAATGGGGGATGACATTGGTTTGGTTACTGACATTCTTCCAAATATCTTCCTTTGTGTTCAGCAGAACAAAGACATTTATACAGGCTTGGAACAACCTGAGTGTATGTTAATATTGACAGAATTTTCATTTTGGGGTGAACTATGCGTTTAATGCCACAGAACGCCAGTCAAGGTCAAGTGTGTTATTTCAGCACCATTAACAGCTGCACCAGATGGAATTGTAAAAGTATATACTTGTTTCACAAATCTGATCAAACTTATCAAAACAAATGGCTTACTTATATAGTTTTAGCTTTCTTATTAAAATGATCTGTAATCAAATATCACCTGCGATGTTTCTAAAACAGTCCCTAAATCCATATTATTCCGGAAGGATGCTTGGTTCTTATATCTTACTGTAGTCATGCCATCAAAAAACATTCTCGTAAAGCTGCAACCCAACAAACACGCTTGCATTGAGACCAAGAATGGGCATCATTAGACGCTCCCTAATGAAAGGTGTTTTCCATGTTAGCATTTCATTAGTAAAAGAGAAGCTATCAGCATACAGGCAGACAGGAAGGTGATCTGACAGCTCGCACTAACCTGTCTATTGATCCCACTGCCTCATTAAACCTCTTATCCAGTGGCTTTCACACACCGGAGTCTGTCATCGGTCTCCGAGCTGTCAGAGCTCACGTGTGCCGCCCGTCTCTGCAACAAACATGCCAGGCTGTTTCTTTAAAAGCTTTAATCATGGCACAGCAGCGAGCCCCACCCACCCCGAAAGTGTGTTTTATTAAAGGAGCCCTGAGCTGGCGGCCCGTGGAGAGAAGCGTATGAAGACAGGGAAGGTCCGGAGAGTGCGTCGTAAAACACTTCATTAAAACCGGTCCGTGTTAATAGAGGAGATGGGAACTAGTTTAACTAACTGCTGGAGATTTTGATTCCTGCCTCACGCAATAAAGTGAATCGTGTTTGGTTTGAATCGCGTTACGTTTAGAAGGTGACCTGAGTGATTTGTTATAGCGGCAATTGCTAACGCTGGATGTTCAAAGCATGTGTTGTTGTAGGGTTTGTTTTTCGCAGGATAATGGATTTAGAAAGGCTGAATTTCATTCTGTTGACAAGCAGTATGATGCAAAGGTCTCAGATCTTTTGACTGCAATTTTAATACAAACCGTTTTCAAGGGAAACCTAGGGCTGAATCCTATTTGTGTATTATCCTGACCATGGAGCATACTAAATGAGTGCATCCCAAATCGTGGTATGTCGCAAATATTACGCCCAAGATGGCTGAATTTTGTTTTCTGGATTTGGTTTAATTCTGTCCCTCCAACTCGAAGTATGCAAAATTGGGGTTGGCGGAGTCAATTTGTTATCACAATTTAAAAAATGTACTAGTCTTGATACAACAGCAGAAATGAATGTGCCGATTGGCACAATCCTTTAAACCATAACAAGTAAACCTTTGATATATTAATAAAGGCTAACAAAGACCTGTGGCCTTCATTTGTTTCTCAATAAAGAAAACTGGAATTCAAGACCAGTAAAGAGCAATAAAATACAGAACAAAGATCTGAATTAGAAAGAAATCGAACAAATAAACACACAAAGTAAACAGTCCTTGAAGGTTTTCATGCATCTAACAGCAGCATTGAGTATTCAAGTAAACACTAAAAATAGTAATAAAAATAAAACTTTTTTTTAAACAATTATTGATTATCTTCCTCGCTGCATAATTATTAGATACATTACATGAATGCTAATGAAATGCTGTTGGAGGAAGTAAACCTGTCATTACAATATCAGGGTAGTTTCATCTGTTGAATTCGTTAATCCCAATTTTGTGTTTCTCTCTCATTATAGATTGCTTAAAGCTATTAAAATGATTTTCTTCTCAATATTGTTGTTTAATTAATATTAATGACATAACAGACAGCGATGAGTCTAGACTGCATTAAAGGAGCAGTTCATCCAAAAATGAAAATTCTGTCGTCATATACAAGTTGTTCAAAATCTGCTCTGATGAACCCAGAGAAAGATATTTGGAAGAATGCTTGTAACCAAACAGTGCTTGGCCACCATTGACTACCACAGTAAAAAAAATTGCTTTATAAATGTCTTTGTTCTGATGAACACAAAATAAGATATTTTGAAGAATGTTGGAAAGCAAACAGTTCTGGGGCACTTTTGACTACCATTGTAATATTCCTGCTTGGTAAAAAGCATTCTTCCAAATATCTTTCTCCGTGTTCATCAGAACAAAGACATTTATACAGATTTGGAACAACTCGAGGGTGAGTAAATGATGACAGAATTCTCATTTTTGGGTGAACTGTCTCTTTACCACTTAAAGTACTAATGCACTGATCAGATATTTGATCCCATCTTTTTGCATTCACTTAAAGTGATAGTTCACCCGTAAATGAAAATTCTAATATAATTTAGTCACTCTCATGCAGTGTTGGGCAGTAACGCGTTACTGTAGTTTGATTACTTTTTTGGTAACGGAGTAATTTAACGCGTTATAATTCTTAAAATTGTAATTAGATTATAGTTCCAAGCCCAGGTAACTATATGTTACAGCTGCGTTGCGTTGTTGCCATTGTATCGTTTTATCATTTAAATTGTAAAAAGCGAAATATGACCCGCAACGTCATCAAACTGAAACGCGCCTGCTCGGAAAGAACTACCAAAGCCACTCCATGGAAAGCCTGCCACCTTAAGCTAAAAACTCGTAACTGCCAATGCTATAGCCGCGCGGAACGCAGGCAAGGAGATTTGACACCGGATATGATTGGCTGAGGTGCCTCTCGTGATCGATGTTAGCCTTTATGCTCCACTTGTAAGTATTACAGACCCATACAACTCCCTATCACAAGACAATCTTTGGTACTACCAGCGAAAACAAACTCAGCATGGAGAGAGAAACGTATGCGTTCTGTAGCTGTACAAACATTATTTTGATGTTTAGTCTTGAGAAGGCTAAAGAGGTTATTTTGTGTTTTTGAGGGGTGGGGCGTTGTAATGTAACGAGTAATGTAACTAATTACTTTTGAAATAAAGTAATCAGACCAGTAACTTGATTACTTTTAAAAGGAGTAATCAGTGATTTAATTACATTTCCAGAGTAACTTGCCAACACTGCTCTCATGTCATTTCAGACCTTAATGACTTTCTTTCTTCTGAAGAACACAAAAGAAGATATTTTGAAGAAAGTTGGTAACCAAACAACACTGGCCCTATTGACTTCCACTGTATGGACACAAAACCACTGAGACATTTCTCAAAATATCTTCTTTTGTGTTTCACAGTAGAACAAGTCATACACAGGTTTTAAACTACATGAGGGTGAATGAATACATTTAAGACCAACACATTGGTCTTAATTTAACGTTTTGTACGTCTCTTATTTAACACACGTGATTCAAATGATCAGCTCATTATCAGTGAGGGTCCATACAGAATACTTAACTTAGTTCTTTACAGAAGACATGCAAAGCGTACAGTGCCATGTGTCCCCAGAGTTGAGAGCCAATGACTTCAGAAATAACTGACTGTGCTTACAGTAAAACTTTGCCAAGCCATACGTTTGATCATTCACACATGCTCGCGAGCTCTCTTCACAGTGTACGTGTGCAACACTGAGGGTTAAGAAGCTGCAGTCGGTGAGTCAGACAGCATCCAGATTCTGAATTGTGTAGGAAGAAAACTATCACTACTTTTCATTTTGGTATTGAATTTTACTACTAACAACATAAGACTTTTTTAGTGGTTGTAGGTTCGGTGCACAGGCTCATTACATACTTGAAAGTAGCCTAATGTAAATTTACCAGCACACTGTGTACTTCTCAAGTGTGCAACTTGGGATGCAGCCTGATTTCAAGTGGTTACTGTGTTTGCCGTTGTTTTCTTCTGCCCATGTGGTACACCAGGACCATTTTCAGACATTGTTTGCCTGAGGACTAATCCTGCTTTCTCACAAGCTTCAATGCTTTAATTGCTCTCATTAACAGCCAGCACTCACACACCCTGCACCATTCTCTGCTATTACAACTTTGCAGTAGAGATGTTATGAGGTAGAATAATATACTAGGTCAGAAAGATTAAGGGCCAGCTAATTCATTCTCACTTAAATGAACCAGTTCTCATGGCGGAAGCTGTACATGTTACGCTATAGATTTACACTGGAGTGTTTTTGTCCCCATTTCGAGAAGTCAAAACATGTGACAGAACTGGAAATAAAAGGCTTTTTCGCGATTGTGTGGGTTATTCGATTTGTGAGATCGGATGGTGGAGCTGCATTAAAGATTTGGAGTTATGAGATAACTAATGAATATGAAAACCGCTATAGAAATAGGCATGTTCCTTGGAGCAAGAGATTGGGCGACAGCCACGTTGGCTGAGCTTAAGTGACAAAAGCTTCAGGGATCGCATTGAGGACACGTACGCGTACACACACATAAAGCACAATGCATGTTATCACAAAGGAAAGATTGAAGATAGCACAAATTATGAAAGGTGGTGGACTCAAGGGAACAAATTGTGCGGTTCTCTTTTCTTTAACCAGTGAAGGACAGAGAGTCTTGAGCATCAGAATTGTTTTACAGTGTATATTTTAGAGTTCAATCATACATTAACCTTGTCATTTTTAATGATCATTGATCACCTCTCATCATTGCCTTGTGCAACATATTCTCTTCTGTCCAGACAACTCCTGCATTAACTGCACTATCACGTCACTTCCTGTTCTTTATGCATGATCATTTTATGTTATGTTCGTATAGTACTTGTGTTTTGTCATTAGTTATTTTCATCTTTCTATTCTATTCTTATTTTGTGGGTGAATCCAGAGATAAAATAAGAATCTGGAAATAGGCCATTTAAAAATGAATGGGAGGAATCAAAATGCTCAATATGGCGGCTGCAGACAGGCACTCTTTTTAAAGGTCCAATGTCTCATTTTTTGGGAGGATCTATTGACAGATATGCAATCTAATATACATAACAATGTCTTCAGAGGTGTATAAAGACCTTACATGATGAAGCGTGATGTTTTTATTAACTGATAAGTTATTTGTATCTACATACACCGCGGGTCCCCTTGCATGAATTTCTCCAAGTTGTTATCTCCTTCGGGAAAGATGCGAAAACGTGATGACATCTTAGTTCTGTGTCAGCCAACGTAGTGCTTTGAAAAGGAGGAGTGGACTGAGCCGTTGGTTGAAATTCTTTTTTACTCAAAAAGGCCCAAAGGAGTGCCTCAGAGATGACGTATGAAGTTAGTGCCGCGCTGGTTCCCTCCACTGAAAACCTATGCAGTTGTCCCATAGACTTTTGGAAGATCGCAAAAAATAAGATTTGTGATTAACAAATGTTCATGATGTTAACGCGTTTTGTCTATCAAGATAATCTTTACAGATGAACACACTATTTGCTATTTTTGAAGCCTAAATACAATCGACAGAAGTAAAAAGCTAACACGTTGCTATAAACAGACTACACTTAAGGTCGCTCGATATCAACGTCACCACCACCAAGCCTCCGACAACTCCTTCAAAGTTTATTAAAATGTGTTCCCTGGTAAGTAATTTCTCGTGAATGAATCCGCAACTACGTTTTTAGAGATTTGTGCTCATGTTGCATTATTTGTGAGCTTTATATGCACGATGAAGTCAAACGTCCCCGCCAAAGGAAGTAGTCACTTTGAGCAACTTGTTAGCAACCGCCATTTTAAAGATACAATAAAGGTTTCAAAAAATCACAAGCGGGTTATAACTGGTGTGTTTTATGTCATGTGAAAATATTTAGAGGTTATGTTAGCCACAGACCTTATTTCATTTACCAAAAACCCATTCAAAAAACCCATAGACTTTGGGGGCGATGGAACCGGAAGTCTTAAAATAACTAGCTTCCGGGGTTTGCATACAAAATTAGTAAAATACTTCATCTCTGAGGCACCTAAAATAGCTTACATTACATAACCAATGTTGTGTTAGTTTTGACCAACAGAGGGTGCTACTCGCTAAAACAGCCTGAAGTCACATTATTATTGTATTTAATTGTTTACTAATAAAATTGAAACTGGACTTCGTTAAACTGCACCGAGAGCATTGTCGACGTAAAAGATAAATAAAAAGATAAATAAAAGAAAACAATTATTATTTGTGAAAGGTAGAGCATGCACACAGACACGTTCCCCACTGTATTCCCGAGCAGTATAATCTACTTATCAAAAATAAGCAAACTGTACTCAAAACTGTGAATAAGTTCATTTATCTTACAACTTTTAAGTGTGTTTAACTATTTTGAGTTCCAGGGACACAAAAATAATAAGTCACTTAACTAAAAAATTTTTATTATATCTTCCAATGACATCAGAGCGATTCCCAGCGTGCTTTGTGTGGACTGGATAATGGAAGTAAATCTCGAAATAGAGTGTTATTTTATGTATTTATATCAAAATTAC
This sequence comes from Triplophysa rosa, assembly GCF_024868665.1. Taxonomy (NCBI): domain Eukaryota; kingdom Metazoa; phylum Chordata; class Actinopteri; order Cypriniformes; family Nemacheilidae; genus Triplophysa; species Triplophysa rosa. The sequence continues at coordinate 20,687,213 of NC_079900.1, forward strand.
AATGGGAGGAGGCTTAGACATGTTTAGTATTCTGTTCTATTCTGTTATTTAAAGAGTTTTGGGACATTAGTGATTTTAATGAGGTAACCATTGTGCAGACGAGTAGAGCATTTGCTCAGGAGGAAAACAGACTCATTTCAAATTATATCTAAAGGCATTACATTGATAATGCTACAGCTGTAATTGGCTGTTGTTCCTTCATGACAACATTGATAAGTGAAACTCAAGTAAATGTTAAATGAAAAATGAAGTTTATTCAAAATGAATTATTTTAAGTTTACTATACTTATGTGTTTAGTGTTCTTTACTGAAAAGAATTGAGTTATCAAATTAAAAGTTTTGTGGTAATAAGTTTCCACAAATGTTTTGAGTTATCTTAACTTATCGAGGTTTACTCACGCAGGATTAGTCCGTTTAGTCGCGTCGAGAGGTCTTTCGAAATGAGTTAAGTATAATATGTTTTCAAATGTGCCTTGAGACTCTGAATTCTGTTATGTGCCGTCTGGTTTTGTCAAATCAAAAAACACATCCTGCACGTAAGCTCTGATGTTAAATAAGGTATTGTGTGAACATTAATTTAGTCCTGTTAAGTAAAGCCAAGTAGTGCAGTAATGAATAGTTCATTCATAAATAATACCCTACCTCATAATAGTTGGATTTCTTTATTCACCAGATGCTTATTAATGTGTTCCTTTCGGCCAGTGAGTTAGGCCTACTGTCCCAACATAATGGATATTCATGAGTACAGACTTCACCTGCAGCACGAATTATACATTACAGCATACAGACGACGGTTATAATAAATGGGAGGTAGGTTCTTTTTATAGAAGTTTTACTTCATTAAAACTTTAATCATTCTCTACAATCAGATTCATATGTATTTCTTTGCTACTGTTTTGCTGCATTTTTGAGTTCATATTGAGCTCTTCAATTATATTGACTTTTGATTGCAGGTTGATTGCATTTACTGTTTCATGTTTCTATTTTATGCTATATGATCTATGACTTTGACATTTACAATCTCATCTTGTATTCTTTGCATTGCCCATGAAGTAAAGGTTTTTGAAATGAATTCACACATATGTTAATGAGTAACGTGATGAAAGTTTCTTGAGAGTAATTAGTAGAGTTAACCCCATTACCATGTAGAAAAGTAATTAACAATCAGTTCTTGTTCACTTGTTCTTGGATTTACTTTCTCACCACTGTTAACAGAGACCCGGACCGCAGGAGATGGTTTACCACAGGTGAATCAGTCACTCTAATAATGTTTTGAGCGTCTTTAGCAGCTAAAGCAGAGCAATGCATCATCGGGTTTGTTTTCCTTGCTGTCTGACATTTATGCTCATAACCATTATCTCATATTGCTCTCTCTGCATGACAGTTTATTCATTCAAATGTTTATGAGATGACAGGGCATTTATTGATATTAGTTAGCGACGAGAGCGAGTGCCTGTAGCCGAGAGACAGAGGCCATGACATGATTCTAATGAATCGAATCCATTTTAATCCTTTTTTTCTACCCAACGTCCCGGCTTTTGATTTTACCTGGTAACCCGCATCTCCTTTTGAACAGCATTTAAACAATAAACATGTGGGTCTTTTGTGTGACAGTTAGAATTAAATTAGTAAATAAAAAGATACAAAGGCAATGTAGAGATGCACAATATTGTTGACACGCTAATATTACCTGCCGGTATTGAAAAATGAATAATAATATATAAATAGTCTTTTGGAAAAAGATCTACTCAATTTTATTTTACATATGAAATAATTGAGTTACTCAGATTTACTTAAATTTTTTACTTACATTTACTCAATTTAAACAGTATAATTCATTGATTTCACAGCTTTAAAATGTACTAAATTTTTTTGAGTGTAAATTTTTTCACCCAAAAAATGGAGTAAATCACAGTAAAACTTTTTAGAGTGTATAGTAAATAAGGGGGAAAAGATATGTAGGCCTGTATCAGTATTGGTTATCGGCTAAAATGAATTGGAAAATATCAGCATATACCTACAGTATATGTCAGGGTTTTTCCTGCATAGAGAAATTGGAAGCGGCCGCCTCCGTCAAATGTCGTGCCGCCTCAGGCTCTCGCCAAAATTATGTTGTGAGTCTTCACAAGAAATGCTGCGTGCATTTAACAGACTGTCAGTTGTGACATTACGCCACAGTGGAGGCGCTGTTTTGTTATCATCACACCGAGGCGCTAAAAAGAGTTCCAGAACAAGAGCCAGCCTGTGTTTCACGGCTGTTTGTTTTGCATCCAAGTACGTTTAATTTCTTGAAATTTATTAAATGAACATGACGCACATCATTGTAATGTCTTTAGCTGTGCGGTTGGATCATTGAATCAGCGTATACTGTACACAGCGAGTTCGCCAGTATGAACGCACATTGCGTTCAGAACGACTCGCACGCGAATGACTCATTTGAACCGATTCATTTAAATTATTGAACTTTTCAGTCACTAGCGAATATAAGCGATCATTGAATCATTCAAAGTGAACCACAGAGAATGCAAGATGTGAATGAGCTTTGCTCATATAGAAAGACTGGTTAATTCAGTTGGCTATTGTGGGCTGAAAAGTTAGTTGAAATGATAAAAAAAAGCTTTATTTGATTAAAAAACATTTCTGTTTGGTTGAATAAAAGTAATGTTTTATATAACTTAATAATTGTAATTTTTATCAAATTTTATTATAACTTTGAATATGTCAAACTCAAAGTCACTTTGGATAAGCCACTTAAAGGTACGGTAGGCCTATGTGTGTGTGTACAAGATCAGGATGGCACCACCTCCGCCTCATTTTGAGCCAGGAAAAACCCTGTATATTATGTGAATGAGGTAGACATTTTAGAAACTTGGGCTTTAATCCATTGTGGTAATGTATTTGTTTGTCAAGATCAAATAAGACATATGCTTAAATCATGTAGCAAATGTAATAGCATTACTAGTCGCAGTTTGCGATGTTGTAACTACATTGCATGCGTCATTAGAAACCCTTAGTGTAATGCACAGAAGTGTGAGTCTGAATTTCTTGTAGACACATACATTTACACAGACACACAGAGTTTGCTTGGGTCTGCAATTTTACGGGCCCCCGGTGATCAGCGTTAAGATCGTTTTTGTTCTCTTTAAGAAAGATTAAGTTGGATTGCATGTTCTTGCTGGAACCGAAAAAAGAAATCATGATACATGAAAATGCAAATGTATTCATCTGGTTCTCAGTAGGCAGCACTTTTAACTGATTAATTGTAGATGTTTGTTTGATTGGTTGCAGTTTGGGAAACCATGATGTTATTTGTCAAGCTATTCCACATGGGAGCTTCTTTTTTGTGTTTCCTTATCCAGTTCTTTGTGTCTTTAAACAACTGGCCACAGGCTAGTTTTGCTGGTCTCCTAGTCAACAGACAGTTCTGAACAGACTGAAAGACCAAACCAGCTTTCCAGCTTGGAATTGAAAGAGAGATGTTATTCTGTTTAGAGATGAAAAACCCACCTAAGTGTGTAATGGTCTCCTTTAAAGTGCTAGTAAATTCGTATTCAAAACAGAAACATGATCATCATTTATCCGCTTAACACTACATTTCTGTGTGGGATCACACTCCTCTGCAGGAGGAAGAGTTAGTAGCCGTAGAACTTCAGTGTGAACCGCTGTCATTGGACACATCTGTCAATACCCACAGCTCCTCTGTTTTAGTCAGTCTGGCCGTTCAGCACGGGCTATTCTCTCCCCCAGTGCTTGTCTACAATTTAATGAGGCAGTATTTCAATGCTTTCAATACATCCAGTGTGAAAATAACAGGCTCAGAGCAACACACTGCATATAAAACTGTAACACAGTGCATTGTGAGATTTAAAAGCTTTTGAATGAAACTGCTGTAATAGCTCCTGCAGCCGGAGAGATGAACACCGGCACATTTTTCACCGCTGAGACGTTTTGTTCTCCGGGTGTGGTGTTAACAGATCTCACCAGGACCAGTCCAGCCTGGAAGAAGATTTGACGGAATAGTTCACTCGGGAAAAATGCTGTGAAAGTGATCATTTGAGGAACACATAATTTTTTTTTAATATTCTGTTCTTTCCTTTTCGTCTGTCACACAAAACTGCTGCATAAGTAGAAAGGAAGAAATCTACAATATAAGAAAAATATTGGTATTATTATTATTGATAATAATAAAATAAATATTATATTATATTAACATTATTTAAATTATTATTATAAATATTATTATAATAAAAATAGCATTCGGTTTTAGTAGTGCCCTAAATAAGCCATATGTAACGGTTTCAGCACAACCGGCCACGCCCCCCATGTCGTCACCGCCAGCTCGCTTCACCCGTTCCCTCTCCCCGGAGTTCTGAACTCAGTTTCCCAGCATGCACCGCACATCCACCATTTTTGATTAGTCCACACCTGCATCACATCATCAGGATTCTATTTAAGTTTGCACCTTTTTGTTCTTCCCTGTTCAGTCTTGTTGTCTTCACTGCAATTCTTTACCCCGATAAGTATACTTACCTGTTTTTGAAATACTTACCTGTTTTTTTGATATTCCTGTTTTTGAAATAAACTCCTTTTTCTTATCTACCTCCGTGGTGTGCTCTCCGTCTACCAGAACCCTGACACCATAAATAATTTGCGTAAAAATTGTTTATTTATTATATAAATACATTATTATTTAAATCATCATTATTTACATTATTAGTTATATTATCATTATTTAAATGACTATTTATATATTATTATTCTTAATAAAAATAGTGTTATAAATAAAATTGCCCTTTGTTTTTTATTAGTGCCCTAAAAAATCCATAAATAATTTTTATAAAATATGTTTAATAATAACTAAATATACAAAAATGACCTGGTTTAAAGGTTTACATACACTTGATTCCCAATACTGTGCCATGTGTTATGTAGGGATAATGTACAGGCAGCCGGTTGTTATCGCAAAATAAGCCCCGACAGTGTGATCAGGACCCGACGCGAAGCGGAGTCTCTTGTATCACACTGAAGGGGCTTATTTCACGATAACAGCCGGCTGCTTCTACATTATCCCACTTATTACACGGCTACTTGCCTCGTGAGAAAAAAACTGGACATGAAATGTGAATTTGAAATATTTTATTAGCTCATTTTTACAGAATGCAGACCTTCTGCGAGGAAAAGCCATTTACTTTCAGTTTTAAGGTAAGAAACGACGTTCAAATGTCACGAAAAGGCAATTTGGTTTGATCATTCGTAAATATAATGTCATATATTTTATTAAAATACATATTTATATTCCGTTTATTTATGTTCAATTATATTCAGTCCGGGTTACCGTGTGTTATTAGTTTTGAGCAGTTGTTATCTGGGAATAACGAACCTGAAAATGTCGCAACTGGCCAATCAGAATCAAGCATTCCAACGAGCGTCTGTTTGTTTCAGGAAGCATACGCGTGTGCGTAATATATGCCTCTCTGAAGTGCATGATCGTAAATGTGCTGTGGCAAACGTGAACAACAGCAGCGCGTGATTGAAGAACTCCACTGAAATGTCAAGAGCCATCAAGCTCCATTCAATCACAATCAGGCCTAATTCTGTCTGCAGTGTGTTCTTTAAACCCATGCGACACACGCCCGGTCCCTTAGCCCTCCTTGACTTTGCCACAAGGATTGGGGAACAGGACTGCGCCTTGGAGATGGGCAGAGTCATACTCGTGTTCAGGGTCAAGGGTCAATTAAAGCTTATTGAATAATAAATGGAAAGAAATAACAAGCAGAAGGGAGTGAGCAATGTCTCGGCATCCATCTTTCTTGCTCTCTTTTCCGTCTCTCTCATTTGCGGTTGGTCCTATATGAGTCTGTAATGTCCTGTATATATGCAGGGATTTATATTGCAGTCACAGCCACGCCAGCTGAAATAGGTGGTTGAAGATGAAGTTGAAATTGGAAAGTGGTTATCATGTCTGCATGAGGAAACACATTGGAGTCTGCGGAAGAGAGGAGGGGGAAGAAATCAGGCCTGGGTGGGTTATTGTGGAGACTGTTTTCAGTCTGCTGTGGGTCTGAGATGGAGCCCAAGGTGAACGCGGACCAACCTGAAGTCAGACACTACAAGCGGCCACATGTGAAAAGCCTGCCTAATGATGCATAGCTAATGCGACTCAGCTTTATGACACTGAACAATCACCGCCACCTTGTTGAGTATCATTGAAACGCATTTGATATTTACAATAATTTACCATTTCAGAGTAGTGAGATCCCGGTAAATGTACTGTTACAGGTGTTCAAAAGAATAGAAAAATACATCATGGTGTTTAGCCGTTGGAGTTTGATTTATTCATCTTTTTTTCACTCAGGGATGGCCCACGGAGTTGCTTTTGCGCAGCGTATGAGGGAAATTGGAAAGTTAAAATCTCCCGCAGTTTCTTCAATCTTGTCTTTAAAAAAAAAATAGCGAGGGAGAGTTCTGAAGTTCTGTGATCACAAGATATAAAAAAGTCTCACTCTGGGCTTGGTTGCCTGACTCATTTTTCAGTACAACACTCTAGTATACGTTACTTTCTTACCAACATGTTTTTGGAATTTTAAAAATGTGCTTAAATTTTCATTAAAAAACGTCAAACTTTGACCTCGCAGCTACTCAGTTTCTCTTCACACCTGTAATGTGGATTCATTTTCTCGTTATTTTGCGTATTATGTAAATCACATGATCACATTAAAGAGATCTGCTAATGCTGCATTGCATTCAACTTGAGAAAGTCAGAATTTACATTTGGTAGATATTTTTAACCAAAGTGAATTTGTAGTTTACATTTCATGCGTTCACTGGCAATCAAACACGCGACTCTACCCCAATACTGTAAAAAGGTTTAGTTAAACTGTAAAAACAGGCCGCTGACATATTGCGCCGATGATGTCATTCGCAGCCGGAGTCTGCGCATAGTGAGCGTGAGATGGAGCCACGGTCCTGCCCATATTCGCAGACGACCCAATTGCAAATGAACAGATCATGTTGTCACACCCCCTTTTTATAACAGCTCATAACTAAAACCAAACTTAAAACGAATACTTGAACATACATCAGCATGATAAGAACTAACTAAACGATTTTCGGATAAAACATATTTAAAGTGTTATTGGATTTTTTTTGTTTTGTTTATGTCCTGTCGTTTACAGGGAGAGGGAGGGGTTAATGTCCTATACTACAGCAAGCCACCAGGGGGCGATCAAATTGCTTTGGCTTCCCTTTTAAAGGCGTGTCTAGCGACCTCCTCTTCTAATTGATCTATAGAAAACTGTATGGAAATCCAGCTTTTACTGAGATACGACCGGTTCCACGAACATGGGGGGTACTTCGGGAGATATACACAGTTGACACTAAACATTCACTTTTAAACAAATAAAATGCATTAATGAGTCAAAGATCTTACATCGAACCTGTTTAGCAAATGTTTTTTGAGCCACAGGTGCGTAAAACACGATAAATGATCCCCTCTTTTGATAATCATACACCTGCAGAATTAATGCTAGCATTGCATAGCTAAATGTATCCTCCAGAATTTGGTTGCCATGATACTTTGTTGACAGTTAAGCAACTGCAAAACGAACATAGCCTTTTTCTTTGTTTTTTACGTCATCTTTCGAGCACTAAACAATGGAACGGCTTTATGTTTGTAAGGTAGGAGTTGAAGTTGTTGCAGTAGAAGCTCACATCCAACTTTACATGCAACGCAGTATAGAGTATATGCACATGTCGTCACTTTCCCACGTGAACACCCCGGAACGCGCCCGATTGAGTGGTGAAACACTCGGCAAAATGAATGGTTACGATATCAGGAAACGCATTTCCGCAAAACATTTGAGTGTCCAAGAAAACCTGATTCCTTTGTAAGTCGTAAGGTAGTCGTAAGGATCACCGTCGAGTCCAGCTGCTTGTAATTTCAGCAAATAATTGTGTGTTTTAGTCCCGGTTTCTTTGTTTCTCCTATTGAATGCAGTCATTTTGCTGAGTGTTTTACCACTCAAGGGAGCGTGCCCCGGCGTGTTCACGTGGGAAAGTGACGTCAACGCATACCTTCTATATCAAGTCCAGCTTGTAAGATAGGGACATAATAAATGATCGATAACTACAGAATGCCTGTACAGTATTTAATGAGGTAGATTTTAGGAAGCTGAAGATGATAGTATACCCATGTGAGATGATGTTTGCTATCTTGCAGCAGCAGGGTTATAGTGTTTCACAGGTTGTGTGTGAAGCTAAGAGCAGGGACTTACGGTGCAAACAACCCCTTCTTTCCATAAACACTTCATTACACTTTCCACCTGCAAAATGGTCGAGTAACAAAGAGAAACTCACACTGTTACTGTGTAGTCTATGTCTCATCTGCTGCACTTTTAACCTCACGTTGATATTCAAAGTGTGAGAGAAACAGAAATAAATTTGTCTTCAAAAACATGCTCATAGCCTTGTTCTAGAGCCTTGTGCTGTAAGCGAGGTTGCTGTTGTAGGTTAGGTCTGTTTAATTTTCTCTTCTCTATGTGCTGACGTGACAGCATCCCGGGCTGGGTGTGCATCCCCTCGCTGCAGGCGGGCACGGCGTCCTCCAAGCCGTCAGTGACGCCTCACTGATTCTATTCAGGTCCACGGGCACCGGGGGTCCGCCCGCAGATCCACGTTTTGTGTGGTCTGAAAGGAAGTGGCTGCAGCCCTTCAGAGTTTTTCATGGGGGGTGGTTTGGAATATGCCAGGTCAGGACAAACACAGCCATTGTGGTTTGTGTAATGTGGCTTCTTGCCAGCCATCTCGTGGCAGATGTATTGAGTTCACTCCGCTGTCTGCATTCTTCTCTCCAACATTTACCAGGAGGTATGAAAACAGATGGGAGTGCGTGGCCAGAAGTAAAAAAATGAAGTCTTAAAAGGGAGATTTCTTTGGTGCTTCGGTGCTCGTGGTGATTGAATACCCAGCAGTAGTCAGATGAGAATGTTGCCATGGTTTTCCGGGGGACATGTGGCGACTCTGCCTTGTGTCCTGTTGCCCTCCTGTGATAATAACAAAGCTTTGACGTTTCTTACTTTGATTTGGTCAATTTTGGGGTTGGTTCGTCTCACCAGGAAGCACTTGTAGGTCAATGGGGCGGAGCATTATGAGGTCATCCTGCACCAGGTGCATTTGCAGGCTCAGAAAGGGGTGCGAAGTGGGTCAAATTAGTGCAAATCAATCTGCCATAAACATGGTTACATTATTTTAACCAGTGACGGTAGTTGACCTGAAATAGAAATCTGACTAGATCTGTAGTTTCCCCTGCGGCAACAGAGACGGCAAAGCTTGCGTTGTGTTATAAATCGCAAACGTCCATGAGGAAGTATTACTGTGGCAGCTGTAAATCTGTGTCATTCAGTCATCTGGTATTCATTTTAAACAAGCATTTCCACCACATGGAAGTTCTGCTCAGCCTCATGTGATCGGTGCTAAGGGCAAAATGGGCGAATATATGGACTGTTATATACTTCGGAGCAAAAGTCAACAGATTGTGCTGTATTCAGCTCTGTCAGTCATAGGTATAGGTCTGTTTAAGTTCACTCATTGCTGGCAGTGTCTGTAACATCCTGATTTAATGACAAGCCTCAGGGCAGCCAGGAAGGCACAAATCCAAACTCTGAGTTTAGTTTTTTTGTAGGTTTTCCAGCCACAAGGTTTTATTTGGTTCGGTCCCATTAGACCCTCCTTCACATCTTGAAATAATGTGTGCAGGAGTTTTTAATTTGGTTATCATTTCCTGTAATTTTGCTAATTAAAGTTTGACGCTAACGCTAACCTTAACAGCTAATGCTTTCAGTAGCTTTCAGACACACGCACACACTTTACGTAGAGTGAAACCTTGACTTTATCCTGTTCTTGGAAGGCTGAGTTTAAAAAGCTTTGTACAAATTGTGGAAGGTTTTCTTCCCTCAATCTCAAATATTTTAGAAGTCTATAGTAATAGCAATTTGCTAAGAAACAATGCAAGTGCATGTGTTGTGGTGGTTTGGTTTTCTCTGCGTGCATCTTTGCTGGATTTAGTTTCCTCACTGAAATTGAAACTTGTCTCGTGACTTTTAATTGGGGCTGTGCAATTAATTGAAATGAAATCAAAATCGTGATATGCCTAGTGTGCACAAGGCTGTGATTTAATTAAATAGATATTGTGTATAGTCTGCCTGTTGTTCTGCCTGTAAATCACACTTACTCCAAGTACACGTTTGAATAGCTTGTTGTAGATGCCTCAGACTTGCAAAATTATTAAAACATTTTTTTTGGTTGGCTTAGTTTAGGTTTCATAAATGTATCACTCATGGCAACAGTCTTTTCTTCGGCCGCTGGTGAAATTTACAAAACTTTAATTGTGCCAACTAAAAAATTTAGATGCAACAAGTCAATAGAAAATTTAGATTTGAAAACACGTTACACGTTTTTACACGTTACACGTTTTTATTTTAAAAAAAAACTTACAATGGCAGCGTGATATGGGATCTTTTATTCTGTTTACTTTTAAACCAACTGAAGGATATCTAGGTTTAGTTTGTCTTTAAGGAGAATGTGTGAACTTCTAGTGACAGCAGAGCATCATTTGCATGTTTGTAGTTTCTGCACACTGTTGAACATGAGAGATATCACATCAGTTTATTATTTCATTATATTTTTTCTATTAGCTGTGCTAAAGAATTAGCTACTGTAAAAGTAAAATGTTGCATTTTTTTTGTTGCATAATTTTGATCAATTATATATATATATAAAAAAATACAAACCTGTTGCCCGCAGTAGTGATCTCTTTATAAACTGTTTTTCACTTCTTTTCGCTTTTCAAGGTTAAAGTTTACATATCTAAATCGTAAAAGCCCCTATTTTTGGCCGGATTACGTTTCTCCATGTCACAAAATCTAGAGGCGAGGCGTCTACACCCTGAATTTATAGGGGCGTGATATGTAAATTATGATCGATTTCATCTGCCACATTTATCAAGGTACGATCATTTGTGCGATGAGATTGCCTGCATACGAATGTTTGATGAATCGCACGTGAACCCTGTCGTAAGATGCTTTCTGCGCACGAATCTGCGCTCGTTTCTACGTTAGATTGATACATGAGGCCCCTTGTCTCTAGACAAAATCTTCAGAACCTCCACAATCTTTGCCTTTTCAGCATCTTCTGCATATATCACCAGTGACTGAATGATGTTGAGATTCATCTTCTATACTGAGGACAATCAAGAAACTCATTCACAACCGTTACATAAAGATACAAACATCCCCTGATGCTCAAGAAGGCAACACAACACGTTTAAAGTCAGGTGGGTGTAAACCTTTGAAAATAATAATTGGTGTCAAATGCTATTATTTTGTCTTTTGTGAAACATGTATATGTTTTTGTATTACTAAATGAAAAACTAAGTTAATTAAACAAAATAATATAAATTTAAGCTGGTCACAAAGTACATACACCTGACTCTTTGAGCATCCAGGAAGGTTTGATCTCAACATCATACAGTCGCTGGTGAACAAGAGTCAAATATGCAGATGATGAAATGTGCCTTAATTATAGTTGTTTTTCTAAGGGTTAGCTTTAGCTGAGGTCAGGCTAGGGTACAGCAGATATAATTATGCTGAATAAGTCAGGTGGAAGTCTCCAAACATGTATACAGTATATGTGCTGGCACGAAGAACAGCTTGTGGCATTTCAGCATACAGTAGAAGCCAAAGGTCCCGGGGGAAGTGTCAGTCTGAAAGATTGCCCTGTTTAATAACAAGACTGCCATAGACTGGTAGGAGGTCCATTTACTCTCAGACCTACAGGGAGAGAAAAGCTGTGACATACTGTCCCTTTATTAGTATGACACATTGCCAACAATGAATTCCTCATCCCGGCAACAGATAGAGCAAAAAAAGACAGATTTACCGCACACGAAACACATCTGCTAACTGTGGCACTGAATTGTTATGGGGCACAATGAGTTTGTTGAGGCTTAACAGATGTGACCATACCCAATTCAACTAACATTCGGCTGCCACGAAGAGCACAGCGTTGCCATATTGGACAACAATACAATGCTGCTGTCTAGATTTCTTGAAAACTATTTAGGTTAAGTGATTTGCTCCAGGCATTATATATATATGAGATACATTCCTGCCGCTTGTAAAACAGGCAAGAGAAAACCTAAAAACATCGTGCAGACCATGTTGGATAGAGTGGTAAACATGTAAGCCATCTGGACGTGTTGTTTGGGTTTCCGATAGGAATAAGATATTAAAAACAATGGCATTAATGGGAAGTGAGAGGGTAATGCGGCAGTGATGTCATCGATACCCATTGCTGTAAACAGAGTTGAGATACAATCAGACAAATAAGAATTAACTCCAGATGTGGCGAAAGGTGCCGTGGTGTTGTTATGGATCTGTGCCATGGATATCTGTTCATCGCCTTATGCCACATTATTGCTATCCACAGAGATAATCCTAATCCTTCAATTTAGCCACCTAATGCATATGATGACAACAGTCTTGTCTGTTTTACTGCTGTGGTGTTTATATGGGCAGATGGAGTCGCACCTGCTAACCGGAAGAATCTTGCTTGAATATTAGTCTCATGGCACAAGAATAATGGCTTTGAAATGCCATGAGCAGTGATGTCTGTTTGAAGCGAAAAGGCTGTTTGGATAATATGGTAGTTTCACTCATATTTATATGATCAGGTGCACGTTGGATATCTGAAAAAATATATATTTTCAGCTGTATTGTCAATTCATAGTTACTGCATGTTAGTCCACCAACTGGACCAGATCCAAACCCACATGACCTTGCTCACAGTTCCACACATTACTAAACCGCCAGAGGTGATCCTCACAGCGGCCTCATTTTTGAGCTCAACACTCTCCTGTACCTTTCCCTTTCGCTCCATCCTTACCGTTTTATTTTTACCATCCTGTCACCAGGAATCCGACTCTTGAACTGCGGAGAGGCTCGGGATCATCTGGTCCAGCTGCTAAATTTCACCAGAACGATTTGCACAGTCGCTACTCAAAACTATTTAAACTGAGCTCCTCCTCCCGGTCTTTAGAAGTTTTTAAATCAAAGTCATTTGTACGATTTTTTCCCAAATAGGATATGAGGCCTTTGCGGGCTTAACAGAGCACACATTGGGCAGGGAATACAAAAGTGCAAATAATTCCCTCATGTGGAAAGGCTGCAATTAACTGGGGATGTCAGCCTTTGTAAAATGTAATTGAGTTCAGGAAGAAATGAATGTCTCTAATCCGAACGACAGAGCACTGTCAGTCAGTTTTTGCATTCCCAAACCCCAAGTGTCACGCTTGTTTATGCGTTTCTGTCAGATATCAGAGCCGCATTTCACTCGTGATGAAGCTCTGCGTTTTTTAAAGCTGATCGGTGGCTATTTGTGCTAATAGCGTACTCTCAAACTGTAATTTGAATGCTTTTCTACAATAGATGAGTTGATGTAAGCTTTTAATTCAAGTAACATATCACACCAAACGTGCCTTCATGAAAAACTAGCCAAACTCGTTTGTTTTAGTGTGCCTTGAAGAGCTGTGTTAGTGTTTTGCCTCGCCTCGGTTTTTAAGGTGCGGTGTGTAATATGTAGGAGGATCTTTTGACAGAAATGCAATATAATATACATAACTATGTGTTCAGAGGTGTATAAAGACCTTCCATAATGAAGCGTTATGCTTTTATTGCCTTAGAATTAGTTATTTCTATCTACATACACCGCAGGTCCCCTAACATGGAATTCACCATGTTTGGTTCTACAGTAGCTCTAAACGGACAAACCGCTCTACAGAGCGTGTTTTTGCAAATATGTTATCTCCTTCAGCAAAGAACGAAATCGTGACAACATCTTAGTTCTGTGTCAGCCGCCGTAGTGCTTCGAAAGGGAGGGGTGAAGTGAGCCATTGGTTGCAATTCGCAACCTCACCACTAGATGCCGCTTAAAACTCCACATTGCTCCTTTAAGGGTCAGCTGCAATTTTTATTTTACCTGGCTGTCCAATCCACACCTCTCTATTCTCATCTAAAAACAGCAAATTACAGTTTAAGCATCCGTCTTTTCATTGCAGCTTCTCGAAAGACTCGCATTTGGAAATGTCAACAGCTAAAGGCACTCAAATATCATCTGTCAACCAAACAAGAATGAGGTTGCCGCTCTGAGTGTCTCCCTCAATGAGGCCACTTAAGACACAATGGTTTTGTCCTTTCTAATTTCTCTCCATCCATCTCCTACTCCACCTGAGTTCCTCTTCTGTCTAATCTTCGGCTTCTTGATTGTAACCCTCTTATTGGACGGTGATGGCCAAGTGGTCGGGTTGGCCTCAGCGAAGAAAGTTCAGACTGCAGCTAGTGTGTACGGATATCATGAGCTCTCCAGGGGTCTTCCCTGACCTTACAGGACACAGCGGATTGTAGTGCTGTTGCCTGGTTGCCTTTTGGTTTTATACCCCACACTTCTTTGTTGGATTGTGCCTTGGAACAGGCTTGTACTGTACATTAGCAACAGATTCATTGAACTTTTATCCCCTGATGTGAGCCCCCATTTGACTCCCAGGTGACAAAGTCATTGCCACGGCAACCCACCGACATAGGCACTTGCTGTAGTGGCCATGGTTATGGATTAAACATCACTTCGAGTCAATGGGAAGTCTTGCGGTAATTATGTTTATGTGCACAATGGTCAGACTTCTACAGATGTCACATTGATTTTATGGCTCGACTTCTGCATTGCCAGGCAACGTCAACTTTTTCATGGCAGTATGGCCGATAATTTCAGCACAACTTGGTATGGTAATGAGTTTATCACAAATGCCCATTGGCTGCTATGCTTTGCCGTCTCATTGTGATTTTCAGCTTCAAAAACATGATTAAAATTGCAAGGGTTCGGTATGGACGTCCACGATCAGACCACAGTTCTGAAACACTGGGTGTGAGGTGCAAACCGTGTAGACCAAGGTCATCCGGCGGACCAGGCGCAACAGCCAAGAACCTTTCCGAAAGATGAGAAAGAAACTCTGGAAATCACAGTCTCCCAGCGTGGCTTTGCTTCTTCTTCCTCATTCTCTTATTGACTTGCTGTTTTCCCTTAGTTCCCTAGAAATGTGTGCTTGTTGTTTTTCACACAATCCACAAGGTCAACATCATTATCAACCTCAGAACCAGCCTCAGCTGCAATAACATCACGACCCGCATGACCTGAAAATGGACTCCCGACCGCCATCTCCGTGGCCGGCCACCAAGTTATCCTAATAAAAGCAGAGGTCTGACGCAGTCGAGCATGCAGGGCAATTTCTGCAAACCACAAAAATGCTTATCATACAGTGTGGAGGACAAAAATGCTGTCGTTTCTTGTCGTTTTGCAATTATTTTTGCCCACTAAAGGCAAAGGTTTAAAGGCTGTCTGGTGGGTAGTACTCAGAACTCCATGCAATCTGTGTGATTCATAAATTCCTAAGGCTTTTTCACCTTAACACCTGCCTACTGTTCTCTAATTGTACCTTAAGAGCCCCGGTGATTCACCCAACATCTCGCTGCCTTCTATTGTCTTGGTGGCCTTGCGCTCTGTACGTCTCGTATGCAGGCATAGCTGCAGCAATTATGGAAGCGTGCCATATTCTCCTTCATCAGGCTGTGCCATTAGGATGCTAAAAATGTTGGAAGGCCACCAGTTGTGTTTTTGCATACACACACAAGTGTTTGTGGATTTCTTTGAGTGTGTTTGCATGCGGTGGAGTTCTTCTACATGCAGCAGAGAGTAAGCTTCTGAGATCAAAAGAGAAATGATACATGACAGCAATCACTTTATATTCGCCCAGCAGGCCAGCTGGAGCGTGCTGTGCTGGTGATGGAGGACTGCAGAAACTGTTCGAAATCTGACTGTCTGCGGTGGGGAGTTGCTGGGCCGTGGATTAAAGGTGCAGTCAGCGATTTTGCCTTTTGGCTAACTTCGGCCAGATTTAGCCATTGAATTAGATCACATCCCATCTCACCAAAAGCACATCCTTGACTTGTCAACAAGATGAACATGAAAAAAGTGCAGTGTACACTTTCGCAATGGCTAGATTTCTTTTGAAATAAAAAATTATTATATATTTCATGAAATATTGCAACTTTTATTGTAAATAGTTTATCAATGTGGGTCATTCTCTTTTTTTTAAAATCGTGTGCCCTAATAATCTTTAGTTAAAATCTGAAAATGCACTTCCATCCTGTAATGACTATCCATCTTAGATGATGCATGTTAGACGGCTTGGGCTGTTAACTCCTCCCCTTCAACTGTCAGTCTGCTGCCAGTTCCATGCAACGGCTGTTTTATATCAAATTGCAGAGAAAGACGAAAGCCACATCCACTATTTTTCTCATTCAAAATTCTATTTAACTCGGAAATGTGTCAAAACACGGAAGTAAAAACGATCGCAACTTCTGGTTCACGGGGACTTTAAGTTTGGCTGGTCAGCATAGATGTTTTTGAATTGATAATCATTTAAAAGTACCCTGTCTACTCTTTTTTTTTCCAAGAAAATATGCACACAGCCATTTTGTTGTATTTTAATAAAAGTTTTTCTTGTGATTTATATATTTTATATACAAATAATTGTAATAGTTTTCTGGGTCCCATCAGCCAGTTAGTGGTGGTGAATGGCTCAAAAATGTGCCTGAAGCACTTGAGTTGTGTATTTCAATAAGTGTCTGCTTCAGCCTTGCTATTGCCATTGAGATGAATGGTTATGCTAGCGGATAGCTATCTCCGGGTATTATAGACATCTTTGGTTTACAGAGCCCAGGGCTGTCACACAGACAGGTGTGATTTCAAAGGACACTTATTTCCGTAAAATATCTCGTAATGTAACATTTCATGATTGATAGTCCATAAAAATGTGGCAACACTTTAAAATAAGGTTCTATTTGTTAACATTTGTTAAATACTTTACAATAGTGTTACATTTTACAGCATATTTTTATCTTAATGCTAATTGCAACATTCAAAGGTTCTTTAAAGAACCATCTCTTTCTTACTTTTTTTATAATCTGAAGAACCTTTTTTCACCACAAAGAAACTTTCCTGAAACAGAAAGCGACTTTTTATCCAAAGCGACTTACAGATGAGGGAAACAATGGAAGCAATTGGAACAACATAAGGACAATAAAAAGCATAAGTGCAATAAAAGAAAACTGGTCTCATATAGCCTACCACAGTATACAGAGCTAAGGTTTTTTTTTGAAAGAGTAGAAAAGAGATAGAAGTCAGAGCTGATCGGTCAGGTGTTGACGGAAGAGATGTATTTTCAGCCGATTCTTAAAGATGGCCACAGAATCTGCTAATCTTGTAGCAGCGGGCAGATCATTCCACAGATGTGGAACCGATCCCGAGAAGGTACGTGAGAGAGATTTTTTACCTTTTTGGATGGCACCACGACGTCATTCGTTTGCAGAGCGTAAGGATCTGGCGGGTGCATAAGTCTGCATTAGTGTTTATAGAACCAAAAGGTTCTTCTATGGTATCGAAGAACCTTTTGAAGCACCTTTTTTTAAAGGTGTACTTCTGTTCAGTGTTAGTTCATGTTACTATGGCAAATGTATGGAACCTTTTTGTAAGCTCCTTTACATTTTTGAACCTTTTTGTAAGCACCTTTACATTTTTGAACCTTTTTTTTCCCAAACCGGTATGTTAAAATAACCTTCTGAATGCATTGAGTCACTCTTATTCACTGAAAATTTCAATGCTCCTTGAAAACGGACATCAAGGTGAACTTGATAACTGTCTCAGCTCACTGAGTTTGTTAACTATTCAGTGAAACACAAAAACAGCGATGCATAGAACGTGTTTGGAAAAACCTACCTCGTCATTATGAATGCTACACTGCTTAAAAATGCTTAAGTAGCGACATATCGATTCAAAATGCCACACATGTGGATCTTTGGGTAAGTACTTCTTTGGCATCCTGTCACAATCTTTCTAGGAAGTGACTCACCAGTCTTTTCCTACAGAGACCTTTATTGTCTTTGTGGCGAGCTAAAGAATGAGAATTAAAATAGTGACTAAGTATTGAAAAAATCTGTCTTCCAAGAGGAGTAAACGGGAGGAGGCAGCACGATGATCTGAGGATTATTTGCAGTTGTGTGTGAGGAGCTCTCTTATCCATTAATCAGATAAAGAGGTCAAAGTGCAGAAAGAAAATTTAGTGGCTACTTGTTTATGAAAGATGAGGTCTAGATATCACCACAAAGAAGGGCTGAGAGAGGAGTGAAAGGAATTCTTTCCAATTATCATGAGTTTCATACGAAATGGATTTAAGTTCTTGCAGGAATGTTAGACGAGAGGAGAATTTTAAGCAGAGTTACTTACATTTTCTGCTGCTAATAAATTATTGCTTTCGAATAAAGCCTAAATTGAACGTTTGAAGGAAATGGCCTTTTCTATCATTTTCACAGCCGAGGGCCCTTAGGCTTACTTGATGTACTTTTAGTTTCTGGTGTGATTGCGTTTCAGTATTTTCTTTTTTGGAGGATATATAAGACTTCAGTAAACCTGACTTAGGTCAGAGATAAGAGACGTGTCCTCCAAATAAAACATAAAAACTTAATCTTAAGAAAAAAGCTCTGCAGTGAAAAGATGGAGAAGCTAATAGAAACTTGATTGTTAGATTTTGGAGAGCAAGGGTGTGAGAGGCAAAGGGGGACACACAGCCCTCTCTCACTCACCACAATGATGACAGTAAACACCTTTTTTGTCCTGTGAGACTGTATTCTGACCAGAGATATCACAATTGAGACCCTGATGAGGAGCACATGCAATTACTCTATCTTAATAAAATCTCATAGTTCCAATTATACCCCGGCACAATGGCCACCGCGCTTGGCTGCTGATTGAGTTCAGGTCGCGTGGGACTCAGAATAGCGCTCGCCCCGCTCTCTCCCTCGCCGCCAAAGAGCCGCTGCTGTTTCTATCAGCCTGCGTGAATGGAGTTGTCTATGAGTCTCTTCACCCTTCACTCTTTTCGACTTCATTAGCTCTCAACACCCACAGCCCATACATATGATTCAGGCTAATGTAGGCATGCTTTTTAATGCGGTACCATATTAATTAAGGCATAGTTCACCCCAAAATGAAAATTGTCTCAATTTACTAAACCTCATGCCATCCCAGATATGAGACTTCCTTTCTTCAGTTGAACACAGGCGAATAATTTTATATTAAAATGACATCATGTTTTCTTATGTGGAAGATGTGTTATTAAATGTTTTCTGAAGGGAAAGGGTACATTTGTGAGAGAACACAGTTTTTATTCTGTGCTTATGTAGCGAAGATCTGAATGATATATTTTTAAAGATGTTGGATGATTTCAATCCAGCATTAGGTCAAAAATGGACATACCCAAGTGTTGGGTTAAATTAAAGCGTGGATTATATATACACTGTGAGAGTTAATTTGACCTTTTTTTAACACTGCCGATTTTGCTGTGTGGGTATGCCTTTAAAACAACCAAGCATTTTGTGTTGAAACAACCCAACATAGGTTCATTTATAACCTTTATTTATAATAATTTGGAGTGTACAGTCAAATATGGTGTTACGTCTTGTGGCTAGTCAAAAATATTCTGCCATATATCAAATGTATCTCTATATCAATAAATAGGTTTTAAGACATTTTTTTCTTGCACAAACAAATAGAAGACATTTATTAACCCCGTGGGTTAATACTTTAATGGTAGATGTGGAGCTCTAACATTTTACAGTGCTGCACATGAAACTGCAGTGCACTCTTTGAAAAATATAAGGCTTTGCAGTCAGGTTATACTAGTCGTGTATAAATATAGTTTGCGAGGTACAAGGTTGATACAATTAAAGCATTTGAGGAAGATCTAATTACTGACAGTCTTTTCAAGGCTAGTGGCATTAAGTCTGAGCTTTGCTTGAGACGCTGTGGAGCATGTAAACAAAATAAATAATCAGTACTTATGACTTTTGAATAGACATGCCAGTAATTCGGAATACAAAGTCTATGCAAATTTCCCATTATACTTTCTGTGTTTACTTTCGAGTATTTTGCTTTTCATAGATTTCTGATAAACCCACCCAACACAGTATAAGCCTAACAAAGTGATTGATTGTTTTAGATGTTAGACAGACAGACCCTTTCTATCTAAATTGACACTTTATGGCCAGAAAATGCTCTGTGACATTAGTCATGAAGAGACTGCATCACCACTGATCTTTACCTTTAAGAAATGTTTTGTATGATAGGATCTTCTACCTAGAAGTTTGCTGGTCTAACCCCAGTGGATTATCGTGAAATTCTGTGTTGTTTCCATGGAAAAGTCCTTAACCCCAGATTAATCACTGTACAGTTTTCTTTTCAAACATCAGATAAAGACACAGAAGGAAGACATATGAGTATGACTTTTTAAATAAAACCTGTAAAGAGCTGGTGCCTTGAAAGCCCACCCTGTCGATGTATGAAAGAATATATTGATGTCCAAGTATCCAAGGTCACTTACAACCAGAAATCGTTTTTTATATACTTTTCTGCGTTTGAGCTTTTTTCTCACTCTTGGACATGTCAGGGTCAACATGAATACCCTTGAAATTACAATTCCATCATCTCAAACTCAGAGGGGAAGTAAATATGTTTTGGGTTCAACAGCAGTCAACAAGAGTCTCATTTTTACCTGCTGCGGCGGTACTTGATTTCAGCGCAACTGCCGGTACAACAGCCAAATCCTATCAAACCACACCTGCCCAAAGCACCGAGAGCAGCAGAGGCTTCTCATTTGCTGTCTTTAATGAAATACTGGAAATTTATGAGGAACCACAGTATAAATAACTGGCACATTATTAAGCTAGCACTTAGTTATTTGCTGTAGCAGAGTGGAGTGAAAAGCTCAATCTCCTCTGCAGGCTGACCTGGTTCATCTCACTGAAAAGACCACTTTAGATCAACATAAACCACTCATTTAACCTGGTTTGTTTTGGCTAGCTGTTAGACTACAGTAGCATAGCCATGGTTTTGAAAAATTAGTCAATCAGATCAAGTCAAGTCAGGTTTATTTATATATCGCTTTCTACAATGTTGCATTCTTTCAAAGCAGCTTTACATGAAAAAGAATACACAAAAGAGGAAAATTAGTATAACGAGTACAGAGAGGACCATCCTAATAAAAGCCATGTTAATGGAATTTGCTAAAGTTAATCTAACATCAACAGTCTCCCAATGAGCCAGCCAACATGGCAACGGTGGCAAGGAAGCAAAACTTAATTGGAGTAAAACCTCAGGAGAAACCAGTCTCAGCCGGTGCCAGTTCTCCTCTGACACATTACAGCTGCAGTCAGTGACTTTTGAGTAAAAGTTACTGAGTAAATGTGTCATGATCCTGCCTCACATTGTCATGCCTTTCTAGTCTTGTGGCAGAATCATGACAGTCCCACTTGTTTTGTGTGGAAGCACATGGCCATTGTTTGTTATGATGGCCATTTGCTCCCCTGTCGTGTCTTGACCCCGCCCCATCATTTCCTCGTCTAACTTCCCACCTGTAATTATCCCCTCCACCTGCCTAGTGTAATTATCCCTCGTTAGTTCCACTATTTAGTGCCCTTGTGTTTACTGTCCTGTGCTGTTTCGTTTTGCTATGTTTGCAGACTTACCTCATGTCCTAGTTTCTGATTACCTAGTCCTGTCCAGTTCCTGTAAAGTGTTCAGTTTAGTTGTTCCTGGTCTTTCTTGTTTTTGCCCCCTTGTGGGAAGTCTTTGTTTTTGAAGTTTGTATTGTTGAAAAAACAGCATGTGCTGGTTAGGTATGTTTTGATGCTGGTTTGCTGGTTTAAGCTGGTTTAAGCTGGTCATGTGCTGGTCCTTAGCTGGTCATGTGCTGGTCCTTAGCTGGTTTAAGGTGGTCAAACCAGCATCAAAATATACCTAACCCAGCATATGCTGGTTTTTTCAACAGAGTAGTTTTCGTTTTTCCCCATCGTGGGTCTTTTGTTTGTTAAATAAAGTTTTTTAATTTTGTACCCGCCGCCTGCGTTTGGGTTCTCCTTCTTGGCAAATTCCTGACAAAATGATTATGATTAACATGGAGAGCCTATTAGTAGTTTTATTGAATGTACATTTGTTTAAAGGGTTTAGGTATGATTTTGTTGAGTCTTATTTCGTGACCGATATCAGACACCAGAAGAATGTTTAGGCAGGGAATGTTAGGCAGGGAAGAATGTTAGAGGCCTACTAGTCCTCACAAATATGAAGTTGTAATTAGGTGTGTTTGACTTCATGCAGTGCTGCGCAGACCGATCAAAGTATGACATCAAAGAACCAGGTGCACTTTGAGAACAGAGTGCTCCATATGCTTATGGCTCTTTCTCACTTTTGTCATGCACAGGTTGGTCTGCACACCTCGTGAAGTCAAACACACATGACGAGCTAAAATCTTCAGAAATCAGCTGAGATGGCCTGCTTATGACCTTGCATGCTCTGCTAGTTGAGCTACAGGAACAATTTCTTTATTCTCCATCGATCGGACAGAGAGTCCTTCCCTAGACTCATGGCATTGATTTGAGCGAATGTTTCTGTATCGGGCTGAATGGAGTACCCAAAAAAGCAGAACAATGTTTTGATGATGGCGCAGGGTCTGTCCAAAACCTGCAAAATGATAAAAACTCTGCTACGAAGACATCTCTCTGTATTTTAAAGGAGGCATAGATAAACTCTTCACTGGGTGCAATGTCGCAATCCTGTGGTTGTGGTTCTGCAGTCTGTTAAAAGAATGAAAATGATGTCTGATGTTGCAGATGATTAAGAAGTATTTGGTATTTGGTTATCCTATTAAAATAACTAACCCTCCACTGGCAAAAACTGAGGTGGTGTCACGACAGAGCTGACTTGACTGTTTACTTTTGTGTGTTGACTTCATCATTGCTGATATAGGTCACAACGCTCAGACGCTTATTCCCCAAGCCCGCTGTCAGTTGATTACGTCAAATTAATTCCATATGCACCTTTGAACAGGCTCTCCGTTGATGTGCTTTGATTCACTGAGATTTATTTATTTGACTCGGCGCGCTCGTCTCGCATGGACCGCGATAGCGCAGTGGTGATAAAGGCCGAGCTCTGAATCCGTCGGGTGCCACTCTGTATTTCCCCCTGACAAATCTGCTGAGGTTTCTGCCTCTCTGTCTTCAGCTTGGCTGACAGCCTGAGCTCTCAGTCTGAAGGAACGGACAGCTCACCTTCACCATCCAACCAAGGAAAACGCTGGAGAAAAACAGAATGCGAGAGAAAAGGACAGAAGGAGATACAAGGAAAGGATGAAACAGTGGATAGAGATGGGGAGAGAGTGAGAGACGAGCCGTGTGAGAGAGAGAGATCGATTACTTCGGGGCTTGACATGAGCTGGCACCCATCAGTAATCCTTCAGTGACACCCTTCCGCTGTCATGAGCTCAAAGCCCTGTGTGCTCTCTAAATCCTACACATACACTTTAACACTCTTAGGAATGGCAGTCTATCTGTTCTCCGGGGCTTCCCGTGACTGACAAGTGGAAGAGGAGTGACCGAGGAGTTTAAACTAAATATGATGAGCTTTTCAGCAGGAAGCTTAGAGGCTGTGACAGATGAGCAAAGTGGGAAATTACATCTGTTGCTGTGTGGGGAGAAACTTTAGCAGGTCTTCGGGGTATTATGTATGTTAGATCCTCTGAACTGTCCCTCCTCTCCATCTCAGAGTATCATGGTATAATGCTTTATCAATTGATAATTATTAATAAATTGTAATAATCTTTTTAAACAAAGGCTTAAATAGACTTGCAATGAAGTTGTTATCATTTAAGCTTTCATTTGAATGCTTTGATAATAAATAGACTCCTCATCATCAAATTTTGAACAACAATTACATTTTTAATTTAAATTGTTATTCTATTTAACAATAGCCTTTGGGAAAAATAAACGGATAATCAACAGTCACATTAAAAAGATAAATTATAGTTTGTGCATGCCTGAGGGTTGTTTACGGAACCAAACTTCATATCTGTTTACATTTGAATGGATTTAAGTGAAACTGTCGTGTTTTGGTTTTAATTTAGCTAAATATGCTCACTGATAGAAAAACACCAAGGTAATTCGTGACATTGTCACGAACTGTAATCAAGAACACCAATTTCCCACTTTTTTCGTGTCGGTCAGCACAGATTTTTTTGTGTCACCCAGCACGACTTTTAGTTTAAAGTATTTTAATATGCGATATCTTTCATATATATATATATACTGTATGTATATATATTAGAGTAATCTGATGGGAATTCACACCTATTTTACAAGGTGGCTCAATCATTTGAATTCCTTTTTCTACAATCTCATTCGTATCTTTTGTTATGACTTTGCCCCTGTGACGTTAGGTTTAGGGGCGGGGTTAGGGGAGCCATTTATCGTTGCTTTGCCACCTCGTGAAATGGGCGTTTTTAGCAAAATTAGCCTTTGCGGCTGTGGTTTTAGGGTTTGGGGTGGGGTAAGGTGTTGGTTAGCCAACTCTTAAAATATTTATGACTTCTTTTGATATCAGGTCATAAATATATAAATGTACATACACACGCGGTCTGTGTATTGAGAGTCATGCTGAGTGACACGGAAAAATGGGATTATTCGTTTCCATGAACGCAAATTAATAGATTCCAAATTTCCTGCCTTGAGACTGGGTTGGATATAAATATGATCACTGATAGAAAGGCAAAACATGACTATAAAACAATGCAAATTAAATTCTTGTATGTAGTTGCTGTCCTTCCAAAACCTTGGATGTCCAAATTTGCTGTTTTCAGGAAATGTCAAAAACACCGTAGGCCTACTTTTTAAATGATTAAATACTGTGTGGTCAAAGTTAAAAAGCACTTTTTAATGCTTTTTATTGGTTCGATATCTGCAAAACCCAGTGACAAACATAAAGGGTGACTAATAATAATGATTTATAGCAACAACAAAAAAATCTCGAAATATGACAGAAATATGAGATACAAGGAAAGACAGCAGAGATATGTAATATGTTGCCTGTCCAGTGTTTCTGAACATTGTACTTCCTGTTAGCATTGTAACTATATCAGCCCACATGCTAACACATACAGAATAAGAACCGGTGTCTTCCCACCAGCTACTCTTCCCGAACAGGTCCGTGCAGAAAAGCGCTTCAGATTGATTGGCTCTGTATTGATCAGTACATGTGCTGGGACTAAAAGTGAGAGGGATGGTTTGTGTGCCCCACAGCCTAATGGAGAGGAGCCCGTAGCCTGACGCTTTTGATCCACAGAGGATTAGAGGAGATTGCTGTGTACAAAGGTAGGAAGAAGCTGGTCCATCAAACAGCTCATCCGGAAAACGTGAGCTGAATCATCTGGAGTCATGGTGTGGCTGTCACCACCTCAAGCCTCAATCTTTTACTTATCCGAGTGTTTGTAAGCGTGCGTGAAGAGGCTCGAGTCCATAAGCCAGATGCAGATAAGAGGGTTCATAATGTGTAGACTTTCCTCTACCTCATTTCAGGAATAATTACCTATCGAAAAGACAGCCAGTAAATATCAGACCCATGTGCTATGTAAACACTCAGGATTGCTCTATATTCTAAGCATGGATGTCCTGAAGAGCATCAGCTACACTCTGATGAGAGTTGGCTTCTGCTCCTTCAATTTGGCAGATTAATATCCACCTGCAAAGTGTGCAGGAAAATATGTTGTTGTCTTGTATGTATTTATGACCTCTTGACAGAGACTGTTGAAGGTAAAGTGTGTAATTTGTGTGTCACCAAACGGAAAGCGTTTTAACATAAAGAGATGTGCGCTGATACTTATTTGGGTAGAAAATCTGTGGAATGGATATGAAAATGGTAAATAGTTTTCAACAGAGCTGAACGTGCTACGATGTTTTTTGGTAGCGGAAAGGATGCTCAGATTAGCGCAGACATTTAAAAAATTGAAGTTTAAAAGATGTGTACGACTTTGACAAACATTAGAAATTTGCAGAATTCTGCCACCGCAGGTCAATTCTTAAATAATGTAATGCATTTTAAAGGAAAGTGTAAGATGTTTCCTCAACTAGTGGCATCAGCTGGAATTGCATTTTAGCTGTTTGATCCACAGTTGAGTCTCACAAAGGCTTCAGAACATGGTTACCTGTTAGTCCAAACAATGGAAGACAGGGAACGGCTTGATGCTTATTTTTTGTAATTCAGCACTATTCTCATAAAAATGTTGGGTCAAAAATGGATAAACCCAACAGTTGGGTTAAATTAACTGACAAAATGTTTATATTTGACCCAACAATGGGTTAAAACAACCCAACATAGGTTAATTTATAACCCAACTGTTGGGTTTGTCCATTTTTCACCCAATGCTGGGTTGAATTTTTTAGAGTGTGTGTAGTGCCAATAATTACATACATCACCACACCTAAAAACTCTGACATCATGACGTTAACTTCTTTTATTTCAAGAACACAGGAATAAAGAAACTGATCAATAAGCTCGGTTTGATATTCACAACATCGCCCCAGTATGAGCGAAGTTGGTGCATAACTGTTTAAAAAAAATCATCCCGGCCTTTCAATAATTAAGACTGATTTGGGAAAGAAAACATATCGGAAAGAACTGGTAAGAGCAAGCGCTTTGATAATATCCCGCAGATTCATCAAACATTCATATACTTTTCATTCTCAAACTTGTCAGTCAGATCTCAGCACCTCGTGCTCTTCTTTTGATATGCAGGTCTTTGAGGCTGTGTGGACTCTGAAGAAGATCTATCATCAAGACTCTGAACCCTTTTATAACTCCATTTAGAAAATAGGGGATCAAACAGTCATTATTTAAAATAATGCGGTCGCCTTTAAATGCATCTGCAAAAGGTTATCCCTGCCCTCTGATTTGGAAAATATCCCAGGGCATATTATTTTATGAAGTGCGCTGATCTCGGGCAGTAAAGCTGGCTTCGGCATGGTAGATGGCAAGTGGAACCACGGATTTAGACGCAATCTGATTTACTTTCAGTGTGTCGCACGCCGCAAGATAGGCACTTAAAGTGATGAAGCGCAGCGCCAGGTTTATGTTCCTCACGATGCTGGCGCAAATGACTCGTGGCATGTGATCTACGCCGCAACACCCTGCAAGGGGGCTTAGGAGAGCCACGTACTCCCCCAGGCCTGATTAAGGGGCCGTACAACACATTTAAATGTTTTTTATTGAAAAAAAGTTTACTTTTGTGGGGTAGTAGTGTAGAACAGGAACCACGGGAGTTGGGTGGGTGGGGTTGCTAAAGGCAGAACTGCTCTCAAAGCCTTTTCAGCTTCAGGCTAAAACAACTGTGTTCTTAACAGGAGTGCCAACATGTAATACACGCTGAAGTCTCTGAAGTCTGTCGGTTTTGCGTGATCAGACTTTTCAGTTGGCTCGGTGAGGTAGAGCTCAGGGCGTTGGCACAGGTTGGCAAGTCTTTTCTTTCTCCTTCAGAGTTATTTGGATTGCATCAGCTCTTCCATCCGGAGAGAGGTCCCAAAGAAAATCTTTCAGTTGACAAGTCATCCATTATGAAAGCACTCTCTATGTGTCAGAGGAGAGCTTCCTGTTGGATGGGCTGTGACTCCCTTCTGTCAAAGTGTGCATCAAAAAAATGTGGGGAAAAAGAAACCTTACCTGGATTAAATAAATAGCTTTGTTTTTTTTGTTTACTCTGATGAAAATTTGGTTGCTCAGAAGTTGCTGTTTCGAAGCTTAGAACTCTGAAAGGTATATTTTTTTGTTTCTTTGAAGTGTCAATTTTATTTATGTTTTTTTTACTGGAAATCGTAAAAGAATACAAAAAAAACGAGACGGTTGTTGACATACCTGTAGAGACGAGGCTTAATTGGGATTTGGAATTGGTATCTCCAGAATTATGTCGGTCTCAAATGTGCTGTTAGAATCATTCTTTTTTTACTGCATTTATCTTATTACAAGATATTAAGAAAATAACCACTAGTTTGCTGTGTCAACACACTTGAATGAATAGACACCACAGATGGAGTGCGTGATGGAGTGTAGGCAACTTTGTTGACTTTTATATCTGGCAGAATCAGTCATCATAAAGGATCAGTTTTCACTGTGACGATAACAATAACTATAAACATACCGACATTAACGTCCACACCAACACATGATAACGTTTTGTTAATAGGCTCGCAAGCTGCAGTGTTACAGTCACAAAAATGGATGCAGATGACCTGCTGTTGCTTAACGCTTCACATCGAAACAAAACAGACACTTGATGTCTTGAAATTCTTCAAAATTGTCTTCATATTTTTATGAGTTAGCAAGAGACAAACAACATTCAGGATTCCTGTCAGCACCAGAGAACAGAGTTTGGCAGTATGTTTTATCATTCATCAGCTGAAAAAAAACACTTAGAAAGTGAATGCAACAATATTGTTTCTCTGTCTCTTTAATGTTTATAGTTAGTGGTTTAAACTCCACTATTCTCTCAAATTAAGAGCAATTTTTAAAATGTTATCTTTATAGAAACACAAAAAAAATGCCCCTTAACCTGCAGGCTGGAACTACTTGTCGGCTGTTCACACACCACTTGTTCATTGTCGCCCTTGGGGTTGGTTTGCCGTAGCGCTAACTGCTGCCGTGACTAACCGCTGTCACTCACAGGCCACTGGTCAGGACAAACAGTATTCATGACCCGTCTCGCCTGTAATTACAATTTGCTGGGCGTACGACAGCGGCGTCTTCACTCTGAATTAGCCTCAGGTGCATGGACTCTATTTAGACTCGTACCTCTAGCTCAAGAACTTTCTGGATCCACCTTCCAAAACAGAACTCTGTCCTCATTTGAGCAAAGGGCAAGGTGGTATGGGCTCACACCTCAGCGTTTCTGTGTCAGGGTCGTGACCTCACCAGCTCCTTATTGTGGCCATCTATTCTGTGGATAACTGGTGTGGGCGTTTGTAGGCGAAGAGTGGTGCTGAATCTTTAAAGAGCACGCCTGCCTCTCCTGTTTAACACACGCTCATGAACTAGCGGCAGCAGGGTTTGCTAGTGGTGGATATTTCAATTAAAAGCAGAGCTGAGAATTGTGGTTAAAAGCATAGATGGGAGCTACGCACCCCCCATTCCGTACTCTGTTGTCGAGGAAACACAAAGGCTATTTTCAGACAGCCAATGCACAGTGGGGTGAGCACGCAGGCCGAGCGGCTCACCTAAAAGCACTCATGACTTTTTAATCTGTGGCTGAGGGGCTCTCGTCCGGCGGTGGCAGAGTGGACCCGAGCGGCGGTTTGAAATAGAGGGATCAAATCCTCTCCCGCTGCGTCGGCTGTCAGAGCACAGAGAGCTGGAGAGGGTCGGAGAGGTGAGAACAAGAGCGGTAGGCGGGGGCCGTGGTGTGCCAGGTGGATTTTACATGTGGCTTGTGTCGAAAGTAGTATTTTCAATGGGATAGATTTAAAAAGGAAAAATGTGTTAAATTAAATGACTAAAAATGAACATTCTGAGGTAAAATGCCTGAACTGTTGTGGCTGGAATGTTGGAATTATAAGTTATTGGCAGTGTTGGGTAAGTTACTCTGAAAAAGTAATTAATTACTAGTTACTAATTACACATTCGATAATGTAATTAGATTACTGTACAAGTTACTCTCTTCAAAAAATATTTCATTACTTATTACTAATTACTTTCTATATCCTACATCAACCTTGATGAGTTAAGTGATTCAAGGATAGACATGAAACGGCTCTTTTAATTCATTCAAATAAATAATATAAAACTACATAAAGTATTATTATTAATTACAAATGTGAGAATTATACATTAAAGCACAGATTTTAAAGTTAGACTTTGAATTTTGATGTAAATTCCTCTTCTGCACACACACATATTACACAAAGTATTTAGTTTAATTACATCAGAAGTAACTGTAATTAAATTACAGAACAAATAAGAGTAATCCTTACTTTACTTTCTCAAGGGAAAAGTAATTAAATTACAGTAACTAATTACTTAGTAACTAGTTACACACAACACTGGTTATTGGTTTTGAAATGAAATTTCTGTCAGTATCTACACAATGTTATGTCGCTCAGAACTGCAGTTATATTTTTTTCACATAGAAGGAAATATCACAGGTGTTCCATACAATGGAAATATATCCATATTACCTTGAATTTGCTTGGTTTTTGCTTTTATGCTCACGATTACACTGTAAATAAGTTGGGAAAACTCAAAGATAATAAGGTAGATCAGTTAGATAATAAGAGGTATCAGTTACATCAAATTTTTAGAGTAATGATGTTCCAATTTTAAGTAAGCAGAACTATCAAGTTTCGAGTTTGTTGTACTCATCTCATCCATGTAAATTCCTTTTAATTTTGAACATTTAGTAAGGTAACTCCTTTTTTTATTTAGAGTCAAATAAAAGAAAGGTCTTATTTAGACAACCTAAACATTTCAGCTTCATCAACAATTAACAAACAGCCTTCACAGAGAGTGATGCAACACACGACTGCTAAGGCACCTCCCACAACCTAAGCATAAGCACCACTCATCTAAAAGATGGGAAATCCAAAACTCAAAAATACAACAAATTCTTCTAAATAGCCAAGATAATTGGACAGTCATCATTAACGCATAAAATAACACTTCATTTCAAAATTTACTCTCCTAATGCAGTTTTACGCAAAGCATGCTGGGAACTGAAAATCATTCTCAACAAACCGTGTTCAATTAACTTGTTTAAATTAAGTTAAACTAACTCAAAAGTAAGATTTAGTTACAGGAACTCGAAATATTTAATTATAAATATATAAAATTAAGTTTACACTACTTAAACCCAAATGTTCAAAGTAATTAAATAGTTCATGTCATACTACACTTATTCATTTGTTCATGTCTCATGGTCTTAAGGCACAAAGAAAGCCAAATTTTTATCCCCACCATCATTACCAAAGGAGTCTTGATGAGAAAAAAATATGCATGTTGCCCCTGGTTGTTAAAGTGGAGAGAAGCTGTGGAAAAGTGTTAGATTAGTGCATTTCAGAAGTGATGAAAGAAACTCATAACGTTGGGTGAGAGGCTGACAGAGAACAAAAACGACCCAACAAATGAGGACAAAGGACAGAAAACAGACAGAGAGAGATACTTTACCTTGTCTGACTAGTGGAAAGAGAGAGACAGGATAATATGGTGAGGCAGAGCCTGCCGTCTCCTGAGAAAACAAAATGATATCGCTCCCAAAAAGGAGCACAGAGGCAGACGGCCTTGTGGGCATCACTCAGTATTAACCCATCAGCTGTGTGTCTGATTCATCTCGGGCTTTTCCTCCATATGATTCGTTCTGCTGCAATCATACAAAACAAATAAATATGTTTGTTGCATTTTCGGCCCCGTCTGTTTCGCTTATTGCGTTTCAATCCAAGAAAGATTTATTGAGTTTGAAAACCTGCATTCAAAAGTGATAGTCAAGAGAAGGCCTGATGAATTATGTATACTAAACGTTGAACTTGCCCCATGAAAAGTGCAGAATGGTGTTAGTATTCAAAGTACTGTGCATACAATGTCAGGGGTGAAAAGGCCATTGAATATGAAGAGCTTATGGACGGCGTTTTGAAAAATAGATTGCTATAGGTTCATTTTAAAAGGATTGCACACTTTATCCACATGGCTGCTAAAAGGGTATTATAGTTTTTATAACATCGCTGACCAAACACCTGATACTCAATAATTGGAAGTCAGAGTGTCTCATCTCATACTCACTGGATAAAAGATATTATTATCTTGAACAACGTTTAGTTTAAGGGATTCTAAGAAATGTTAAATCAAATCTCTTTTTTTATTCATTTCCTGAATTTCTCATTTACATTTGTCTGCTCTTTTGGAGAAGGAAGATGTTGAAGGTGATGCTTATTTTATTTGCTCTGTGTTAGACTTTCTGGCTGTATTTGTTTTTGTTTGTCATATGTATGCTACATGGTTTCTAATCCTGAAGTTTAGCAGGTTGTTTACCCCCAAGAAAGAAAACTCAAAGATGATTTATCTTTAAAACCTCTATTTTTCTACACATCAGTGAGATTAAATGAATCGTTTGCTTAAGGTGATAGTTCACCCAAAAATGAAATATTTGTCTTTGTTTCTTCTGCAGAACACAAAAGATATTTTAAAGAATGTTGGTAACCAAAAACCATTGGTCCCCGACTCCCTATTGACATCTATTGCATGGACACAAAACCAATGGTCAATGGGGACCATCAGTTTTTGGTTACAAACATTTTTCAAAATATCCTTTTTGTGTTTTGCTAATAAAGAAAAATCACACAGGTTTTAAATGACAAGGTGAGTAAATGACAGAATTTTCATTTTGAAAGTGAATTCCTTTAACCGAACAGCTATGCGTCATGGTTTCGGACAGAGAACCCACTCGCAGACACCAAATAACAAAAACCAAGACTTCATTCAAACCAAAAGACCCACGAGGGGGCAAAAACATGAAAAGCAAAACAACTTGAATTATTCGTTCACTTATTACAAACCGGCAAGAAGGGCTGTGTATTGGCAAGTACCTCCCGATACGATACATATCACGATAGATGGGTCACGATACAATATATTGCTATATATTTCGATACGATACACATTTGCGATATATTGCAATACTTTAAATAGAAAATGTAAAAAGTAGAGCTAGAAATACAACATGCTGAGCACCACTGGGGTTTTCTGTAAGGATAAGTGTAAAAACATCCCTTACCTCTGCAGAGTGGCCATGATGTGAGATGCATGGACCTTTAGATCAGAGGTTTGGGTTCTCAAACTGTGGATTGAGCCCCTCAAGTGGGTAGCACAGGGGAATAAGGTGGCTCACGCAAGTCACTTGGCTGCATTACAGTTAAAACAATGAACATGGGCAGTATAAAACCTCTGGTTCAACCGTGCTGTAAATGCCCTGGTGTCACATCCGTGAAAGCACAATAAATGTCATTGTTACTTTTCTTAATAAACTTTTTGTCTAATGCACTGCAGTAGCAGTGACTTGTGTCATGACTTGCGAAGCCTACAAACAGCATTATTTGATATAACTCATTACTCCATGACTTATTTTGAAAACCAAAGCACACCCACACATCAGCTCGGAGAGCTCAAAGCATTCTTATATTTTTCGCCATGCTCGCTTCCACTTACTTTTGGCCGTATGTATATGACATGATTTAAAAAATATATATCGATAGTAGAGGTATCACTATCGATACACTATCGAAAAAAAAAATATTGCGATAGTTACATGTATCGATATTTTTGCACAGCCCTACCGGCAAGGCAGGAACAGAGCAGACTGAAACACAGGGTAGACACCAGAGACAACGAAGGAACGAACCAGCACAGGACAGCAAACACAAGGGCATTACATAGGGAAAACTAAGGAGGGATAATTACAATGGGCAAGTGTGGGGAATGAAACACTAATGGAAAGATAGATGGGGGAAACGAGGGGGCAGGGCTAAGACTCACGACCATAGAGCACATGGCACAAGGCAAACAAAACAAAGGCCATGTGCTTCCACACATAACACAACAAGCACAAAAGACATGACACTGTCACAACCCTGTCCACAAAACTAGACAAGACCTGACAAGCAGGACAGGATCATGACAGATGGTACCCTTTGACTTGCATTGGTTTTGTGTCCATAGAAGTGAATGGGTGCCGCTAGTTTCAGTTACCAACTTTCTTCAAAATATCTTCTTTTGTGTTTTGCAGAAGAAAGAAAGATGAGTAAATGATTTCAGTTCTATGTGAACTATCTTTAGCGTCAGAAATTTCACAAAAGTCTCCATTAGAGTTTTAAAAGAAACATCATAAACCGAGCTCAAATCTGGCTAGTCTGAAATCGGAAATCAATTTGAGCTCAAGTATTGCATCCGAAATTTACCCAAATCCAGTTTGTTTCATCTTCTCCATTACTCTACCTTCTACATATTTTACAATACACG
This sequence comes from Triplophysa rosa, assembly GCF_024868665.1. Taxonomy (NCBI): domain Eukaryota; kingdom Metazoa; phylum Chordata; class Actinopteri; order Cypriniformes; family Nemacheilidae; genus Triplophysa; species Triplophysa rosa. The sequence goes on from NC_079900.1 coordinate 20,721,239, forward strand.
TTCATTTTACAGCTCTGGGCTCCTAATGTATTTTAACAATTATCTCATTTGACAATTTTTATCCAAGCAAGTTTGTGAGAAAAATATGAGACTAAGATGATACAAAAAGGCACAACTCAGAACGAAAGTGCAAAAAAGAGGATTGCAGACAAACGGCTGTTCTTTTCATCAGCCCTATATATTTAGACTCTCTAGTGTTAATCATTTTAATTTTGTTTTGGGATGCGGTGAAAGTACATCTTTAGATTTAGGCTAAATAAAGCCCGCATGCTATCATGGAGGCAGCTCTTATCTAAAATCAAAATGTAATTTAGTCTATCAGAGAAAATGCTCATAAATAGATCTGAATGTATTAATATAATCCAGTCCTTAATCAGTGCGTGAAGTATGCACTAGTGTGTTTAAGTGATTCTAATAAAATTCTTAAGAGCTTAGCGCCAATTTTAAAAAACACAACGCGCCGCTCACCACTGTGACGGCAATGCTCCCTAATGGGTTTCATTTAAATATGTTCATTTGCGATTTTCTCCACTAAATCATCTCTATCTTGTAGACATAGATTATCCCTCAGGATTACATTGTGTGTGGGGGGGAAATAGTGAATGTGTATTTACCCACAGTTTAGTGATGTAGCCTAGATGTTTTAAAAAATGGGTCTCGCATATGCGAAATAAAACCTTGACATATCAGCTGAGCGTCCTCCATCTGGCTTTCTGTTGGTTTGTCATTTGTTGATATTCATTTCCAAAAGTGGAGAGCTAACAGACGTTTACGATGCAAATCTCAGGCCATATCTCTTGTCAGCGTGGCAAGCGGCATTAATCCACCAAAGCGCTCAGCCTGGCTGGTGCCCAGAACATTAGACGCACCCAGCTTCCATGGTGGCGCTGCATTGCACTTTGTAAATGCAGTTCATGTCACGAGAGAGTCTTCAACTGCTATTAAAGACCGACAGGTGAGAGAGTTTGAAAATGGCAGATCTTTTTTGCCCTCTAGCCATAAGCAAGAACTTAAGAGCAGGAACGTTTAAATGATGTAGTAAATGCCGGAAAAGGAAGAAATCGGTTGTGTTTTAACTTTTAATTCATGCTCTTTTCGTCCCTCAGGGATAAACCCAACGTTGTGTGAGAACTAAAATTGCTGTCTCTATAATTCTCTCCCTCGCTCGCTATTTGTCTCTCTATTGCTCGCTCTCTTTCTCTGTCTCACTATCTCTTTTTCACTGTCTTTTAAGAGCTCCTGAATATTTATAAGGGGGTGTCAAAAATAGAGCTAACCTTGATTTTACTTTCACAACTTCAACCCTGCATTGAACCTCTCAGGCTGCAGTATTCAATACTCTTGCATATAAATTGGATTTGTTAGTAGGAGGTTGCCAGTGTGACATCTGGGTGGGGTGGAAAGTATTTTTCCCCCCTACAGCAAGGTTTTTGATTATCACCTTTGCTGCAGAAAAGAGAGAGACGTTTCACAAAGGCAGCGATTAAATATCGTCACCAGTGTTTTAGAGTTTGGCTCGATGGAACCAACTGTTGCCTAGCAGTAGAGTTTTGTGTTTGTCATCTCAAACTGAGGTATTGTGTTTGGCGGGCCCACACGGATTCTATGCAGAAACCAGAATAGAAATTCCTGTTGTTTACAGAGTTCTACATGTTCACTGGCACATGCACGTGGTTTGTTTATTTCAGATAACTGCGCCATGCTTTAAAGGAAAAGTTCATCTCAAAATCTAAATTGTGTTATTTTTTACTCACCCACATGACATTCATCATGTTTTAAGACCTACCGGCGTCTTCGGAACACAAATAAAGATATTTTAGGTGACATCCGAGAGATTTCCAGGCCTCCTCATAGACATCATTGTTATAATTGTTGTCAAGGTCCGGAAAAGTACTAAAGACATCCTTAAATTGGTCCATCTGCTCATAGGGGCTCAAATGAATTTATTTGAAGCGACGACATTACTTTATGTGCGAAAAACAAACCAAAATTACGACTTTAATCGATATATTCTCCTCTGTCTTGTCAGTCGATGGTGCGCGTTCACGAGAGCACTTCGATGCATGCGCATTCGGTTTGTACCGTTGGGCAAAAAAAGAGCAAGCCTTTCTCAATATCGAAATCATCAGACATTTTGCGAAGATCAGCTTATGTACAGCGTGCGTCTGCTTGTAAACACAGAGTTGCGCTTCCGGGTTATCAGTCAGAATGCCAGCGTCTGCCCCCACCGAATGCGCATGCGTCGAAGTGCTCTCGTGAACGCGCACCACAAAAGACACGGTACTGTCACGACTCTGTCCTCAGAACTAGAAAATTCATGACAAGAAGGACAGAATCATGACAAATATGTGCCGTAGTGTGTGTAAAAACCAGCCAATGATAGTAAAAATTCACTCGCTTCTTTTTTTATAATCCACATAAACCAGAAGTAGTCTCTTCCGACGAGCGGTTTCAGATTAGGGAAAACTCGGTCCACAACAGGCAACGACCTGCCCTATTTCGAAAAAAAGTTAGAAGCACAGGGTCCGCCATTGCTGAATCCTCCCTGTAGCATTTGTATGATTGTACAATATCTGTGACAAAGAGGCATTACAGATGTGTTTTGGGATGTACCAATGAGCATGAAAGTCTTCATAGTCTTCCACCATCTGACTAATTTTTATTTTTGAAAGAAATGCTGTTGTGAAAGCTGTTCTGTGTAACACACTGATATACTGAGTGTGTGTTCACATACCTCTAAAAACACTTCTGTGTCCTTTCTACTGTTGCAAATGTCTCCTGGTCCATCTGCTTGTTTTATTATCCAACTCGGCTAACTGATAAAGCATTACTGACATGATTGTTATTGCTATTTGTGGAACCAATCTGAGGCGCAACCGCTCCGTACGTCCCTCGCCATAGTAGGAAAAAACACGATCGCGATATCTAACAATGATTGACAATTACACATGCACACTTTCAGACACTAGCAGACCTTTATTAAGTTTGAAAGAAGGCTTCTGATTAATGCGTGTGTTGAACTGAAACTAAAGCCATTCTTACGGTTTATCGTGAAGAGCTAAAGCTAAAGGTATGGGAAGGTGGGACATTCTCAACTGAAGCTCTGGGCGCTTGACCAATCACAACAGACTGTTAAGCCGAAACTTTCGGATGACCAATCACAGCAGATTGGGTCAGCTTGACCAATCAGAACGTGTCGGAAGGAGGGACTTTACAGAAACCAGAAAAAATCCGGTCGTTTTGTGAGAAGAAAGACTGAGGTGAAGAGTTAAGGTCAAATATGTTAAAAATAAAGCGATTTTTCACAAACTGAGAGTGAACTCTTGTTACACTGCACCATAAAAACACAATAAAGATCTCGAAAAACCCTGGATTATGTCACCTTTAAAATTTAGTAGTAAGTTTAACGTAGATGCAACAATGTTGTCAAAATCTGTGAAATCCATGTAATATTGCTGCATGACAGATCAGTAGTTGTCACTTTGTGAAGAAAAACGTGTGTCTGCACATACCTGTACACAATCCCATGTCTTAGCCCAAAACACCTTTCAAGTAGCATTCATCTGAATGTGCTTGTTTAAAATATGGCTGTATAAATAATGCATGTCTGTTGGTCAGATTGCTAGTGCAGTAAATCTACACATACTTTTAGAAACATTCATAAACATAGACAATAAACTCAACAAACGCAAACACTGTCCTGTAGTCCTCAAGTGTTGTTTTGGTTGTCAAGTACTCATGCATGCCTGTAGACCGAACACGTAATACGCATGTACATGTGCATGACATCACCGTTTTTAGTGTTTTTGTAATTTACACAGGGACAATAATAGTACTGATTTCAAAATCTTGGACTTTTAAGCGTTTTCAAAGGTTGTATTTACGCCCCCAAATTGTCATCATTCTGTAAATGAATGGCCTCACAAAATTTGGTGTCATGTAAACACATTCTAACGTTTTTTTGGTCGCTCGTCTTGCACTATACAGATTTTGTCCAATCAGAATCTCTCTAGCGTAAGAATGTTTTACCATCAATACCCTCTGCAACCAATTTGCATCAAGCAAATGTTAGTTCATGTCTGTGATCAGATATTTAAACAGGGACGAACCTGAAGTTCTCAACACAGAAAAGATATCTACAACTGTTCAATGGGTTTTAAACTGCTTTCATCTCTGTTGAACACATTCATTCACAACATAAAATTCCAAATCTCCTGTCTTAAAATCAGAAAGCCTCCACACATCTCATCTAGGCCTGGTGATGGAGCTTTGAATTGCTTATAGGATCTTGCCGGAATAGGTTGCTGGTCGATTAGAAAAACTGTGTGTTTTTTTGTACTTTGATGACTTTTATGGCACGGACGTGGCATATATTACTTTGATGTCTGAAACTAGTCAGAGAGCCCATCGACTGTGTGCAAATTATTCACGCTAAGCCTTGGCAGACAATAAAAATAGTCCATCATTCAAATAAATCTGTTAATGCAACCGTCACTGCATATTTTCCTTGGCTGGACGCTAACCTGAGCTAAGGAAATCTGTGCCGGAGCACATGAATTGAAACCGCATTAGTCTGCAGTTCCTACAGCAGACCGAAGTGCTGATCCAAAGCGGCGGTTCCCGTCCTCTCCCGTGTTTGTAAAACCAGATGCTTATTTAGTCTATTTTAAAAGGTGTGGTCAGTCTTGCTCGAACTCCAGAATTCCAGGAAGTTTATACGTACGGGTGCCATGTTAACCACACTGCACCGGGGCAGATTCCAGCCGCGGCTGCTTTTGCTGAGTGTGGAGGTTAATTGCACCCGCCCTCACATGGCAGGACCATCAGCGGCCACCATTGTGTCCAGACGAACGCAATAATTAGTGTTTTGAAAAGAACTCATCTTTCCTTTTGTTTCTGAGCGGTGCCTCTCCGCTAATGGTGCACAGTATCTGGGTAATTGAGAACGGAGATGAGATTCAGCGAGGAGACATGTAAGACGTGCGAGAACAATGTCATTAGCATAATATCTGAGCCTTTGGATCTGTATCTGCAGTCTGTTCAATCGGCGCGGCTCACGCCAAGCGGCGGTAGCTTTCGAGCACAGCTGGTTGCGGCAGTCCAAGCACAGCTCCAGGGTTCCGCCTGCTCAGGGAATGACATATTGCATGAGGGTCAAAGGTCGCCAATGAGGTGTTTTGGGATGTGGAGTGCTTACTCTTGGTGGATGGGGACTGTAGCTGGAAGTGGGGTCTTTGAAGTCACAGGGGAGGTATAATTACACCATTTCTGTGAACACCAACAGCCCTATTAAAAAGAATGATGGGGGAAAATGGTGGTCAAAAAGGTCTTTAGGAAGCATGTGAATGTGTGTGTTATGAAGCGCCATTACACACTGTACACTGTCAGATTTGACAAAAACAGCAGGCCGAGATGAAAACTACTATTTACTTCTGTTTGTTTTGCTCACAAATGTGTTTTTTTCAACGTTACCCGGTTTCAGCTCCTCATGCCTCTTGCTTGCTTCAGCCAAATTGTTTATTTTTATACAGAGTTTTCGGTTTTCTTTTCTAGCTTGTGTTCCCAGAGGTACTGCCATTGTACAGTTTCCAGCCTCAACATTTTCTTACTTTGTCTAAAACGTTCACCAGTGGTCTTGTGAACAAAATTACTGCCGAAAATGTTTGTTGACAAAGGTTCTTGTAGTCTGGTTTCCATTACAGATTTGCACAAAACTTTCGCGATATTTTCTAAGTGTCAATATCAAACAATGCCGCCGCTTCCATTAACTGATGTTATGCGACTAAAACCAGCCTCCTCACTAGCCATTATTTTTTTCCAAGGAGATGTAGGTGTGTTATCCAAGCATTAATGGCATAGAAATTTATACTTAGGAGAGGTCACATACACGTATGAGGTTTTGATGAGTGGTTATAAGGCACGATTTCAACTTACAAAGTGATCATGTGACTTACATATGCCAGGTGACCTGTAAACGCAACAAAGCTATTGCAGTTTCCTTTTTCGAATTGATTGAAAAATCACCTTAAAGGGATAGTTCACCCAAACATTTTGAAGAATGTTGGTAACCGAACAATGGTGGTACCAATTGACTTGGATTGGTTTTGTGTCTATACAATAGAAGTGAAATGGTGCCGCCATTGTTCGGTTACCAATATTCTTCAAAATAACTTTTTTTCACAGTAGAACACAAAAGTCATACAGGTTTGAAATGACACATGAGGATGAGGAAATGTTGACATCATTTTCAATTTTGGGTGAACTATTCCTTTAAGTGAGCGCAAAAACGTTTTTACAAAAAATGTTTTAACATAATTTGCAGTGTGTAAAATAAATTTACTGTACAGGTAAATAGCATAATCCACTATTGAATGAATTAGAATGAAAATGTTTGTCAGAAGACAATATGGTTGATCATGAACCTTTAAAACGAATCACCGGTGCTTACTTTTCTAAACTCGTGGACGACCCAAGACCTGATGCTCTTCAAAATGATAATTTCTCTGTTTCAAGTCACTGTAACGTAAAATATGGCTGACGTACCCTTGACAGAACAGAATTGCATCCTTTGCTGTCCCCCCGTCCCGCAAGGCATGTGAGTGATGTGGTTAATGCGAGCTATGTTCCTCACCCTCATAACAGATAAATAAACCAGTGTCCAAGCCGAGCCCTGTCTGCTTTGGCACGCGGGCCGTCGTAAATGTAATGAAGGCGGATGGTAATTCTTCTCTCTGTCAAAGCCACGCAGCCATTAGCATTTACATCCAGTCCTGCCATTCACTCACTCACCTCGCGGCTTTTGCCAGCACACGCGCAACGATAAGAATCACAATCAGCGGCCTTTCCGCACACACGTATATTACAACGCCAGCCTCCAGATACAATGGCGAGCTCCTGATTATTAACAAGCATGCTATCTCTCCGACACAGGAGTTTCAGGTGCAGGCGAGGGGTTGAAAGAAAGCCGGAGGAATCCGACAGCTTGTTCCGTGCCATTGGAGTGTCAGTATCTCTAAGGCCCAGTGAAACGCTCGAACAGATGGGGCCTGGGCCGTCCTTTCCATTTGAAATTATAGTCTAGGATGCCATTTAGTCATGAAAAATGCAGTGTGTGATTTCCTGCAGGGAAGTCGAAAAGGGCGTATCGGCCCATAATTAAACGCATATTTGTCGTTTTCGCGATTGTGTGTTTGTTTATTGACTCTTTCTTTGCGAGCCTGGCATTGTGAGAGGAGGTGTTGGACAGTGCCATGTCATGCGTCCAGGTGCTTGGCAATAATGGAGCCAGTGAAATAATAATGTGTGGATGGAATGGTTTCCCACCACCCCATCAACTAATTAGGATCTAATTATCCAGGCAAGTGTAAACAATCGCAGCAGATGGCAGAATGCGCAGAATTAACTCTAATGACCCGGGGCTCGGTGGAATTCTCATTTCGATGCCTTTGTTTGTTATTTTCCTCCATTCTTCTTTGCCCTACTTTCTAAAAACAGTTCGGTGCTGCCTTCTGCCCTGGCTCTTTCTTCTTTCCACTTGGTTGAGGTGTTTGCACGCTTGGAGCGCCTTCCGCTCACCTGACATCGTCGCTAAGATCAAGTGAATTTGTAGCTTTCGCTCTTGTTTGCGGTTTTGTTTTCCACCTACTTACATTGAATTATAGGAGTCCTGAGATGTAGTTCCCTGTGCTTGTCTTTCGCTAGTCCATCAAAAAGTATCTAACTTCAGAGAGTGTGTCGGATGGAGAGAGAAGCGAACCTCACGGTCGGGGCATCTGATCACGATCCATAGAGTCTTCGACGAAGGGGGGAAATAGATGAAGTATGAGGGTGCACAGCATCTCATTAACTGATGGTTGGCTTGTGCGCTTGCTTCTGTGTGTTGTGCCAAGCGCTCCGGTGCCTAATTAATCTCCGGGATATCAGAGACACATCCCAGGGCACATGCCTCCCCTGGTGTTGAGTCAGAGATTGAAAAGCAGAGAGGGAGAAAACGAGATGGAGGAAGGGAGGGAGGGTGGGTTGGAATAGAAGACCAAACAGAGGTGAGAAAAAGAGAAGTTAAAGAAGAAGATGCGAGAAGACAGCGAGGGCCAATATGCACAAAAGCCGAGACTTTGACAAAGTGAAAAAGGAAGAGGAAGTGACAAAAGATAAGAGAATAGATAGGTATTGAAAGAGCGAGAGGAAGTGGGGACCAAACGCATGGCGACATATTGTGTCGACGCTGCCTTCAGGAAGCTGTGCTCGGTTAATTCAATCTGCCGACCATTGACTGCCCCCCATTCTGTCTTCACTCCTAATTAAATCTCTATTTGATAGCTCAATGCCGCCTCTAATTGTGTTTGAGTTACGTCACCAGCTGCCCGCAGCCCCTTGGATCAAAATCGCAATGCCGTGCTACATTACACCTCAATTAATCGCATCAATTACACATCCATTAACCCGCGGCAACCTACTCATACTGCAGTCACAGACAGATGTGCCAAGAAAACCTGAAGAGCTAATGAAATTCCGAGCTATGAGAGACTGCAAATTACCCCACCGATTGAATTGCAACACAAGTCGAACAAAGTAATTCTGACATTCTTTATTATTCTACGCCTCATTCAACAGACCCGCGGTGCTTTTCAAAGTAAAACAACAACAATAAAAAAAACCCTTTTCCTGTCTCTCGCAGAGCTAACAAAAGAGCTTCTGAAACGTCCATTGTTGTGTGGCCACAAATGCACAGAGAGAGAGATGCGACGGAACACGTGGACCAGAACGCTGAGTGCGATGGTTGACAATAAAGCTGCGGCCATGCTTCTGTCGCATCCGTGTTTGTCTTAATGTGGCAAAGTGTTTGTTTGTCCTGAAGGGTAATGGGCCTCTTCACCTTGCTGGCAGTGTGGGGGGCACTTTGCACGCCTTGAGAGTTGATGAAGTGTAAATGGTGCCGGTTGTCACGGTGACAACGGCCGCTGACAGAGTGACAGATCGGGCTGACCTTCAGCGGCGACCAGGCGCGCGGAGCGGGACCGTTCCCGTGCCAGCCTTGTACGCTTACCTGGAGTAAAATGCACATTTGCAACAGGGGTTAGAGGAACAGCCACCGGGACCTCAGGGCAGGACAGGAAGTGCTATGATAACTTCGCTCTCTGTTGGCAGGATAAAGCAGAAGTGACCGTTGCCCCAAGGGTACAACGCTGATATGAGAGAGAGGATTTCTTGAAAACATATCTTAAAGAGCCATGGGGTTGTCCAGGAATGTTGTCCACTTATTCTAAGCTTCTGTGATGAGAGGAGCAGGATTGGCTAACGTGCTTAAGCGCGGCCGCCAGAGGATTAACTGGAAAGGAACACGGCCCCTACCGTGCTGGAATAAGGAAAGGAAATGAAGAACAAGTGTTCAGTCTGACTCCCAAAAGTACGATTGCATGCCAGCGTGGTGCAGAGAAAACTCAGAGGGTTTATGGATCCTGGCTGGTGCCTGTGGCCTTTGTCTCAGAGCTATTTAAATTCTGTGTGTGTGCTGCAGCAGCCTGAGTGGATCGTCGCCATCTGAGGTCAGCTGTCAGGATAGCGCTTATTTTTTGTCTTTAAGGTGGCCAGTGGTGGCAAGGAGGATGAGGACACTAGAAAATGATGGTGTTTGGCCGACCGAGCGTAAAGAGAACAGTAAACGCCCCCTGACTCTGGCCAGCTCAGATTACATGCTGCAGGGCTCATCCACCGCAGAGGAACCTCCCCTAGGTCCTCCATCTGGACCACCACCCAGCACCCACCCACACAAACCTCAACAGTGCAAAACATGCCATAGGTTGGCATGGCGGGTTCCCATCTCTTCCCACCTTTTTCCCCAAACACAAAAAGATCCTTTCATTTGCTTTTATCTCCCTCGCTTTCTTCCGCCTCTAAACTGCAGGGATTCTAATGAGAAATGGCACCTGCGTTATGGCTCATTAAGGCTGAGTTTAGCATCATCCTGACCTGGGGTTTCTTGCTCTCTGTGGGTATGCGCTCCTACAGCCCTTGACCGCCCACTCGGAGCTGGATTTTAGCGAGCGAGAAACGGATCTGCTTAACCCTGCCTGAGCCCTGGCAGATCAAAGCCCGGCGCTCAGACACTGAAGGGGCCACAGGCGCTGACTGACATTCTCATTACAATATGGAGATCGCTCTCATCACCGAGAAGCTTCCTGTTTGAGGACAATGTCAGACCTCTGCAAACTAGTCTGTGCACTGCCTCCATTTCATGCTAACATAACCTTTCGTCTGACATAATAGGAACCCATGGGAGTGAAATTTCCACTGCTCAGCGTACTCTGCCAAAGAGAACTTGTTCATTTAAACCATTTTTTTCTTATAGCTGAAGCAATATACTGTAGATGTTGCAACCCTTAAGAGATCTCCCAGACCATGGTAGTTAGCGGATAAGACAAACAGCATAAGTTTCTTCAAAGGCAGTTTAAAATGTCTGTCTTAGTTCTGCCATACTCATATAAAAAATGTATTGTTGGTTCTTTTTTACAGGACGTTTCTTTTTTTAAAGGAGACGTCATGAAGGTCTCAGTTGTAGTTCCTGTAAAAGACACCTGGTGAAATAAAAATAGACACAAGTGAGTCTGTTTTTTCAACAAACACTAATAAAAGAACAGAGTATAGGTTAATCAGTGGTTCTCAAACTTGGGGCCGTGGCCCCCTGGGGGGCCCCAAGATGGATCCAGGGGACAACAGATTTTGTGGCATTTTAAGAAATATAGAAATTTATCATAGATTTTATGCAATCAAACATCAGAAAAATGACACCACCAACCAAAAGAATTGAGGTTCCAGCATTGTATAACTGAATGTTTTTGGTTTAATTAAAATTCTAAGTTTAAGATTATAAGTCTTTATATGGTGGGCCGCAAAGTGATGCACTTAACACAAAGGGGGCCTTACAACGAAAAAGTTTGAGAACCGCTGGGTTAGACATTCACTGCTTAACAAATTTATTAGCGTCGAACTAATGTTATCCATAATTGTAAGAATTTACTGTTTTACAAAGCAGAAAAAAATCAGTAAAGCACTTTATTATTATTTTATTATTTAGATGCCCACCTACAGTTATTTAGAAAATTAAGTTTTAATGGTTGAATGTTAAGCTTGATTAATTTCTGACTTTTGAGAGAAGTTGAATGTGATGCTTCAAATTTGGGTATAAAAACGTGAAATATGCAAAACATTTGTTGTTTCAGCTTGTTATTTGCCTAATAAATAACATTTTTAGTTTTAAACATGTTTTATACATTTTGGATTTATAATATTTTTGTATTGAATATGTATACAAATATTTATAATCTGAGTTTGTTTAAAATGAAGAATGAAGCCGTTCTTGAGATCTTTCTAAAATGACTTGGGTCTTCCCCACAAAATCGGAAAAGCAGGGGTCTCAATTCCCTCTCCATTTAATCCCTTTCCTGTCCGGGAGAAATGATTGAGATGAGGTCATTTTTATTTTCTGGTGGAGACAGTCGAGATGAGACTTTATAAGATGCTGGCAAAAATAATGAAATACAGCAAAACGACACACATTGCACACATATGCACAACCATCTATCATATCGTTGTGGGGGGATTCTGCTTTCAGCCAATCGATGTGGAGTCTGATTTGGCACCTGAGGTCTCTAATGGTGCTATGTTTATTGTGCGGCATCGCTAAGTGGATGTGCTGAATGGCAGTGCATTTACGGGAGGATAAAATAACTACGGCGGTACGGCTGGCAAATCTGTGCACTCATGGTGGGGTGAGGGGATTGGGCATCTATATTTGCTCACAGAGAGATTGTTTTCAACAGCATGTTACCCAATGGCAATGATGTGGAGAGTTGTACCGGGCTTAATTGCGGTGATAACGGTCCAGCTCCTGCAGATTGAGTAGATTTGTGATGCGGCATAACTTTTGAGTGCGTGTTAATAATCATGTTTGTGTGTTTTGTTTATGTTTGTGGTGCATATTATGGAGCCCCCTAGTGGAGAGGCTCTATTAAAAGCCTTCTAATGGATACTGAACCCAAAATGTAAATTCTTTCATAATTGACTCACCTTCATGTAATTTCAAACCTGTATGGTTTTCTTTCTTCTGCAGAACACGAAATAATATATTTTGATGAATGTTGGTAACCAAACCACACTGACCCCCATTGACTTCAATTGTATGAACACAAAATTGACATTTCTCAAAATATCTCTGTGTTACACAGAAGAAAGAGTCATGTACAGGTTCATGAATAAACGATGACAACATTTTCATTTTTATGCGTACCGTCCCTTTAAATCAGAGTGCAGAAAAAAGTGCAATGTTTGACTCGAGTCAACAGCTTCCAGCCTCCCTGAAAAGGAGCTCCAGGGCTCACTGCATTATTGCCTCAATTAATACACACTTTAATTGGCCTTTCGCAAACACAGTGACAATCAGATCTATGTCACCTACAGAGAATGCCTCAGCGCGATCGATACGTGCCATCATCTGCTCCTCGTGAGGAAAATGAAAGCACTTTGTCTCCCGGCTGAAGGCGCACACATGCAGGGCTTTGTGTTTGTCTGCGAGTCTGTATAATCCGGCTGTTTTAGAAACACCAAGGATGAATGGATTCCTCGGCACACTATAGCTCATTCTGTCAGGTTTGCGGCCAGAGCGGCTGCATCTTAAACTTATCTTCAGAACCTTCCCTCACTTACCTCTTCAGGCGAGTGAAAGTCACTCCTGTTGTGCAGATGTCTCTTGTTTTTGCCTTTAAACATCAACAACAGACAAATTGTTCCTCAAATTGTCTTTTATATTTTACAGAGCCGAATTTGATTTGTCAAATTGTGTTCGTGTCTAATGGGCTCTTTGGTCTTCATCTCGGCCTCATTCTCTCAGCATGAAGTGATTTAGCCTGTAAAACGTATTGCTGGATCAACGTTCTTTGTTGGTAGTGGATCAACATTCTTATTAAACAATCAGAGCTCATCTGAGGCATTGCCTGGGGGTGCCTACATATATAAAACAACCCCCAAAGGATGAAGCAATAATAGCCCTATCCTGAACATCATGTGAAGAGCGGCGTGTCTTGTCAAAACTGAATCGTTCCCATTATTATCAATAAAGCTGTCTAAATCGAGGCCCTTTCAGCTGATAGGTGTTTCGTTTCTGTTTTTGACATGCAGAGTGATTTTACCTGTGCATGTGTGACTATATTTTTGTTATGAATTTTATTTGTGAATTTAAATAACTTAAATCAGGCCATTACATCGAAACAAGCCTGTGATTTTCTGTTCTGTGGCCTTCTCATTTAAAATCACTCGTAGCTGTATTAACCATGTGTAAAATCATTTCGCTATTCTCAGACAACCAATGTGAAGAACATTTCCTTGACAGCAGATCTCTGTTAAAAAAAATATATATATATTTGCTGTAGCCTCAAGCTCACAGCTGAGTTGTTCTCTCATCTTCAGAGCTTCCAGCGTAGGCGAGCTCAAGCCACCTTGGTGCAACACGTCTGGCATTGGTTGTTTCCAGTGTAGACGTGGTTAAACAAATCTCTTTCATGAGAATTAACTAACACAGGTGTTTTCTCAGAGGTGGCAAGAGAGATGCGTGTAAAACACATTTTTCTAAAGTGTCCACCAAAACAGCCCAATAGGGAAACCGGTGTGTATATAGAGCATCTCTTTTGCCTCCCTTTGCTGTTATATCATTGACCCCGATGAAAAAGAAATGATTCAGGTGTGCTACTAGTCAACTTTGGTTTATCTAATTTTTATGTAGTTCTCAGAAATATGCTTAAAATTACACTGAAGTATACTTGACTTACTGACAGAAAAATCTATGTGTATAGTATATACAGTACTTGGATATGTAGTATATTTGGCCTATACTTATATAGATATATGTAAAAGTATACTTATTATTATTCCAAGTGTACTTGGCGTGTAGTTGTTGACTTTTTTGATTAAGTAGCACATTAGCTACTTTTTACATACTGTCTTAATCCTACATGTTCAAGTTTATATAATAACAAGTCAGCTAGTATACAGTACAGATATAGTGCAATATATAGGGATAAATATATATAGTGAAAACATAGTATAACTATAATAGTAAAAATAGTATAACTTACTAAAAATGGTAAAGTATAAGTAAGGTGTTAAGTTCCCTTACAACTATACTTGCAGTATAGAACCTACTTAACTAGTTTACTAAAGGCTAATTCACACTGAGTATGTTTTATCGGTGTGAAACATCTGTTGGCGTTTGCTGTATCAATGTTAATGAGAATTTAGAATGTTGGAGCTTGCTGCTGTTTGTTGAATCAGTGTGAATTAGCCTTAAGCCCAATTTTTACTTCTTCGTTAGACCTACGGCGGAACCTACGCAGACCAATATGTACCTTACACCGTAGTCTCGCGTAGCCAACATTCATACTGGGAAGGGTCTGGGAACTTTGGCCGCTTTATATGGTCAAGGCTGCCCAAGAGGCCATATGACTGACAGGTAAAGCAACTAATCACGTTTCGTTTCACGCCGCGCCATGTTAATGAGTGTAGAAATGTCCCCACGATAACAAACTGGTGTGTGTTCACGAACGTTTCAAAAGTTTACAACAATGTTTATGAGTTCATGCGGTGAACCTTTTAAGAATCCAGCATTTAGTCGATCGTGATGAATGTTCATTGTCACCGATATAAACACAACAGCATTTTTCATCGATCAGACGGCTTTGTGTTGTTTCCAAGCAGACCGTTAAAGAAAGCAACACGCACGTCTCCAGGAAATCCTGTCAAATTGAACCAATCAAATGACGACTTTGAACATGCTGAAGTGTTTCCAGAAAAGTGTGCCATTCAGCCAACGGCCTGTGGGCGTAAAGTCTGAGGCTGAGACTACCTACTCCATATCCTACGTCGTAGCCTGATGTGCACCGCTCCAAAAATGTAACAACGTGTCAATTCGTGTCAATACTTCAAAGTGTTCTTTCATAAAACAAAAATGTGTATTGAAGTTTTGAACTTAAAAACGATTTGTATCCCTATAAATTCAATTGTAGTATGGATATGTATGAATGAAAAACAAAGTTGTAAAGTGTTACTTAAAGTGTATTAAAAAAAGTGGGCCAATTTAGTCCCAAATGAAATAGCACATTTAGAAGAATACTGCTTGTATTTTGATATTAGTATAGTTACTAAATAAAGTATACGTAATGAAACGAGTCCAAAATATACTTATATTTACATTACACTATAGAGCCTCACCTTACAAAAAATAAGCAAAACACAGGTAAAAAGTCACATAAGAAGACGCAGCCCTGATTGGCCGATTATCCTGACTGTGGTGTAATGTCCGCCCGTCATGTCTGCGATGTGTGAAACCAATGGAAAAGGATGGAATAATTACACAGTAAACATCTCAACCACTCAGACATCACCCACTTGCGGTCACATCTGAATCAAGATTACCTTGAAGTAGCTCGAGACACGATTTGATCTGTGAATGAGCCAGAAAGAACTCAGCTCGGTTAAATTAAAGGTGCACTTTTGTGTCTGTGACGGTACTACACCAGCTGTGTTTACTGAATGCTGTGAATATAGAAAAGTTACTGTAGTTGAATGTTGAAGAATGCAACTTCGATGTGATAGGGCTCAGATTTTAACAACAGTATTATTGTGATCAAAATAGTTTACAATAATGATATTATAGCACTATTTACTAAAAATAAATATTGCCTAATCGATTATCTGTAACATTTTGTGTGTGCTTTTTTTGGTCAGTCCATCACAGTTAATAATACCACACTTATTGTAAATGACGATGTAGACCGTTTCATCAGACTGACCCCCAGTTTACTTCAGGTTTGTGTTTGGCTAGTGTCTAATAATATAACTATTTATGTTCATATTAATTTGTAGTATTATTTTACCGTATAATAATTGTATTAAATAAACAATTTGTAGTATGGGTCCTGTATTTGGTCGCATTTGAAGAAACCATATGGTACATTGACATCTAGCGGTTGAGCTTGGTATCGGAGTCTAAATTCAAAATATTAGAGAGACAAGTTTAGCCAAGTAAAGGTTCTTGGTTTCTTTTGATTGTTATCAGAAATAATCTACAGGCACTCTATTGTTTGTGAATGTGCACCAGAAGTGAAGTTGGGGTCACAAAAGTGCGCATGAGCGGTAATGTTTGTTTATGTTGTTAAGATGAAACCATCTATACTGCAATACCTAATAATAATATTATTGATACACTTCTGCTATAGCGTTATGCTATTTACAAGTAATTGAAATTTGGGATGGTAGTAATACATTTGCATGTTTTCCTCTGGGTTAATCTTTTTGTATTATAATTTATAAGTGGCTTTGAATGAAAGCGTCTGCTAAATGTAAATGTCAGTGTAACACCGGTCTTAAGACACTAAATCCTAAACTAACATCAGATTGGTCGATGGCAATGAAGCATGTTGATCCAGGAACATGTCCTACTTTGTTGAATAATGTTAAGCGCCTCTCTCTCTCTCTCTCTCTCTCTCTCTCTCTCTCTTCAGATGATGTTCCACCCTACTTCAAGATGGAGCCAGTGGCAACCCAAGTCCACCTGGAAGGGAACCGGTTGGTTCTCACCTGCATGGCTGAGGGCAGTTGGCCCCTGGAGTTCAAATGGCTTTACAACGGCACCGAGCTGACACGTTTCTCCTTAGAGTACAGGTGAGAATTGCCGGCCGTTGCTGTATGTCCTTCAGACATCTTAATCACCATCACAAACACAGCATTAAGCACAGTAGCGATTGAGACACGCTTCTCATTTGACGCTATTATTTGAACGACGTCTGGTGTCTTTTATAGCGGGACGGAGGATTGTAATCCTCTCGAGATGTGGGGCCTCATTCCCAGCGCGGCCATGAAATTGCACTCGTATTGCCTCCGAGCCCACGTTAAATGAGCATGAGATGTATTTCCTGTCGCCCATGTTTTCTCTTATGTATTTTACACAAGTGTTGTATCCCTGGTGGAGGCAGAGCGGAATTAACCATCAAAAAAAGAGCAGGTAGTCGAGATCCTTGTGAATGATTTTCAATAGCTGCGAGTGCTCTGCAGTATTTATATTTAGAAAGGCAGGTTCTGTTGGTTTATGGTAAGCAGGGTGGGCTCCATGACCTTGTGCCTGCTGACCACAGAACTCCAGAAAGAGTCTTTCATATCTGCCTGTGCATTTAAACGCATTCTAATGGCTAAATGAGTCCAGTTTGACCTACCTGCAGTGTTTACTCCAAGAAAGGGTCAAGGTAGACATGTTTTGGTTCTTTGCCAGAGGTTTTTTTCTACGCTTTTCCTGCCTGTCTGTCAGGACAATAGCAGCAGTGTTGATGCTGTCCACAGTGCATCTCCAAAAGATCCCTGGTGACACAAACTTCCCAGCAGTCTCCTGTCTTTCAGCCACTGAAATGTGTGTGTGTTTGTGGCTTTCCTTTTCCACTGAGCAGGGACCAGCTCTCTTCGTTGGATTACTCACATCAAAGAATGAGCTTGAATCCACTTCAGTAGGTCATACTAAACCTTTGACTAGTAATGCACGATCTAAGGAGGAAATGAAGCAGTTGTGACTGGTAAAGTAAAGCATTGCTGCCCACATGCTTTACTCGCTCTTTATCACTCCATTTAACTAATAGGTCTTGCCACGGGCTTGCGACTGAGGCGATGTGCGTAGGTGTGTGACACATGTATGCTTAAAGGTTTACGATGGCAGCCTATTTCTGTCGTACATGGCTGCGAGCACAGGCATTCAAGACAGTCAACTGCATGTACGCAACACATATCCAGGGGCGGAGCATATACCTGCCATGCCCCACCCCTAATGATTAAGCATCAAGAGCAATTAGGAACCAGAAATACTAAATAGTAGTAGTAGCCTATGAATCCTAAACATTCAAGTGTTCGATTTTAAACGTGTATAGTATATTTTGCTTTAAATATAAAACATTAATAGTAACAACGTTTGAAATGTTTGGCACTACATAGGAATTTACATTTCACAAAATAATGAACACAACTTGTTCTGGCATGCAACCTAAACAGGGGTAACAAAAGATAAAAGCAATGTTTGTTTGTTTCACAGTAGCAATTAATATGAACCCCTATAACAAAACATGTTCACGTTATTTTGTCTCTCTCTCTCTCTTTTGTTCCTTCTCATTGTAAGTTTTCATGGACTCTCCCGTGTTGTGGTCTGTACTCAGACAGCATATAGCCCTGTATGATTAATTAATGACCGATAAATAGCTGTTTTAAGTCAAAGGACATTAGTTTTGATTAGTGCTTTGGACTATCCACAAGCTATTACACTGCGAGAAGAAAGTTAGGAAAATGGAAGATGGTTGATGGCATTACAATTTTCTTTATCCAGGTATGTGATCCCGTCGCTGGACCGCTCCCATGCGGGCTTCTACCGGTGTATCGTGAGGAATCGGGTGGGGGCTTTGATGCAGAGAAGTACACATGTCCAGGTCGCCTGTAAGTGTCACAAGCCGACAAAAACAACCGACAAACCTCTGATGTTCATCTTTCAACTTATTTTCTTACTAACGATTATAGGTTGACTCGATTGGGGGGGCGGAATCAGATATTCTGGTTTGGCAAAAAAAAAATTCATTGCCCTTATAACGTTCACATTTTTGCTTCTGTCATTAAATTGACAGATCATTATTTAATACATAATACAAAAAATAAATATTTAATGTTTAATTTTTGTCAGCTGGACATTTTTGAATGTTCCAAGGGAAAATTTTGGGGGGGAACATTATCCTTTACCCCCCCAGATCCAAAACATTTTTGTCTTGTTATGTTTTTATTATGTGAGTCTGAGTAGCTGAGTAGGTCAAAGTGATATCTGTGCCAAAGTGATAAATCTCATGTTATTTTCTTTCCCACCTTCAAGATCAGTAGGACTCGTATTGTTAGAAGTCAAATTATTCAATTTCCTTACGAAAATAATTTTTTGAAGCATAGAAAAAAGTGGAAAAGAGAATAAGCACAGTAAAGTTTTTCTGGGAAATTATAGTAAATCACCACTAAATACACTCTGATGTTGTTTTAATATTAATAAGTACAAAAAACTTTTTGATGCTGAAAAGGGTCATGACGTGACTAGCCAAGACCCAGTATGAGCAAGAAAACTACTTATGTCTTCACAAGATTGTAAAACGAGGTCACATTTTCCTTGTTCTTGTTTTGTCTTTTCACTTTCCTTTTTCTTCCTGTTTTGGACTTCCTTTCTCTCACCTAGACATGGAAGGCTTTGTGGATGGAGAACGATCTCAGGTGGTGTCCCAGGGGGAGGCGGCATTGATCTTTCCCCCACAGATCCACAGCTTTCCCCGGCCCGGGATCACATGGTTCAGAGACGGCCGCAAGATCCCCCCCAGCAGTCGCATGTAAGCCCCTCTTGACTCGTGCTCTTTGCTCAACTTAATGGCTCCCTTTATTACACAAGAGCTATTATACAGTACCATACAGATAAAGAATACAATGTTATAGTATAATTACTCCAGAAGATCCTGTCAGAGCGGGTTTGATCTCCCCGACTCGCATTGATAAAGTCCGCTATAATAAGAACCCCTGTTGACTTTAGACTAAATGTGATTGAAAGCTAGAGAGGAAGCCTGCAACACGGGAGCCAATTAGACAAAATGGACAAAAGGCCTTTATTGATGACCTTGGATGATTGGCAGGCTTTACGGGCGAGCGCACACCGAGTTGCCGCGTGCGTGCCGGCTGCGCGGCATGTGTGTTTGCTCTCGGTTCGTGTTAGAAAGGTCTTAGTAATCGCCTGAGATCGATTTACTTCGTCCGCCTGCAGGAGGCTCGACCAAAACAGTCTGTGTGTTTAATGATCTATAATTCATGCTGATCATCCAGAGTGTCACATCTGACGTGAGGGCTTTAGACACTTACAGGGGGGGCGAGGGGGTCGTGTCCCCCATCCCACTGACTGGACTGGAGAACACTCAGACCGTGTTTTTTTAGCACGGGTACATGCGGGAAATCACATATGAGACCCCAGGCGTTGAGGCGGGGGTTATATAAACATCTGAGGTTTCCTGCGGTGCGGCTCGGCCCTCAAATTCTCTCTCTCTCTTTCTCTCTCCGTGCCTCTCAGGAGGCTGTAATGGCCGTATATGATGGTGAGAGGACCTGACACCGTACGATTTGTTTGCCGCTTGTTTGTTGCTCCGTCGGTGCATTGATATTCCGCTGCGCGTTGGGTTCGGTCGCTCTGAAAGCCCTCAGTCTAATTGCGCTGGAGTCGGTGTAATCCGGGTTGATCAGGCCTGTGCTGACAGATACACAGGCTCTAATCTCACTGCACTCCAAGTGTCGACTCTCATTTAACCACTCGCACTCACGCATGACCTGCATCGCAGCTCCGGCAATCGTAAAACGCTTATCCACTCGAGTCCTCGATGCAAATAGCATAACCATCCCGGCCTCCTGGCCGTGCACGCTTTTCCTCATGTTGTAAATTGTTTATCGACATGATGCCAGTTGTTGTTTTTTCTAGTTTCTGTCCTCTCTTTCAATCCTCAGAGCTCTCACTCTGGACAACACGCTGGTCATTCTCTCTGCGGTTGCCCCTGATGCGGGCCGTTACTACGCTCAGGCCGTCAATGACAAGAACGGGGAGAACAAGACCAGTCAGCCCATCGTCCTCACCGTGGAAAGTGAGTTCTGGATAAAGTCAAAATATCAACAAGTGTCCATGTGGGATCTGGCTAAACTAAGGGGGTTTGGGCTAGGCTATATTTTATTTGATTTAAATTTTAACAGACATGTTTTAATAATTTTAGTTTTAGTAGCGATAGTTACATAATATACTTAATGGAATATTATGTTAAATAAATACAATATTATTATTTTAATCAAACCCTACATTTAAAGGAACTTAATAAAGTATTTTAGTTTTATTACTGTTTTATTGTTATTTTGAATTAGCTTTTATTTTTATATGTTTAGTTTTCATTGAACGTTTAGTTTTTCATTGTTTTCTATATAGGTTAAATTTTTTATGTATTCATTTTTTATTAGTTTAATTTATTTTTATTAAAGTTTTAATTCATTTTGTTTTATGTTTTTCCAGTTAATAATTTTAGTGTGTCGAATTACTACTGCAACATTTCTCAATTTTCTTTGGGCTTTATTTGATTTGATTAAAATTTCAACAGACATGTTTAAATCATTTTAGTTTTGATAGCAATAGTTACAAAGTATACTTAATTAAATATTATGTTTCGTAAATACAATAATATTATTTTAATTTTATCGACATGATGCCAGTTGTTGTTTGTCCTAGTTTTTATTTTAATTTTTTTATGTGTTTTTCTCATTTGATTATATATTGTTTTACAAAATGTAGATTTAATTTAATTTAATTATTTTTCATTTATTTCATTTCAGTTTAATTTATTTCCAGTTAATAATTTTTGTTTATTGCTAAGGCAACATTTATGTTTGGGCTATATTTTATTTGAAATTGAATGTCACAAAACTTTTGTATATCAATATTCATTTTATGTCTTTGAAGCATACATATTAAATTGGTAAATATACGCTTTATGCTAACATAGATTTACAATGCAGCAACCCATTTTAAATGAAAGATTTAAGATGCTAAGTTTCTTAAACTCGACATTATTTTATTTTTGGCTTTGTCGACAGTCTTAATGAAACAGGTAAACAATGAGAAGGAATAGATGTGTGCTGGACTCGAACTCTCATCGCACCACCCCTCAGTTAGTAGGGCGTGCCATTAAGACTATACAATCCCAGGCCATCTTGTTTGTTTCTTTTTACTCCATGACCACTGCATCCAACAGGTGAACTGACCTCTTCACAAAAAACATCTCCATCTCCCCCTAGTGGTTCTCGCCAAATACACTGCACAGAATGGGGGCCCGGCTCAACTCAAGTGTTTCAAGAATCAATATTCCCCAACTTGCTGCGCAGTAGATTGCGAGTACATGGCATGCGGTGAAGCCTCATGGAGCTGTGTGTGATAGCGGTGCTCCTGCGGTGCCACAATGACAGAGTGATTAAGCACCCTCATAAACACAGCCCCTGTCTTTAATAAAGCCCACAAAAACATATTTATGAAAAAGAGAGAGCATAAACACCGGCTGTAACTCTCATTCAAGGGTCCGAGCGTTTAGAAAAGGAAGCAAATAACGTGGAATCAGATCAGGATGGAGGAAAAGAGAGATCACTGATTGAGGGCAGAGAATCAATGGGCAGCTAAAGGTTTCCTGGAGCTGGCGAGTGATTGCGTGCCATTTAATCACATTGCCGGTGTCTTTCAATCAGACTCCATTCTGCGGCATGGCACATTAGTGGAAGTATTACAGTGCACTTACAGGACGAGAGGGCGCCCACAATTACATATATAATACTAAGCACGTAATGGCGAGGGTTGTGCGAAGGAGAAGAACAAGTGCTCAGAGCTTAAAGAGTATCTTTGTGTCTGATTCCTTTCTGACTTCACGTCCTCCACCTACACTCTCGCTTTTCTGCCTCTGTTCCCTGAGGAACGTTTTATTGCTCAGGGGTTGTGCTTTTAAAAGGTTTTCTGCTTTCTGGCTTCATAGGCACCCTGTGACTGTACAAAAAGGCCCTGGTAGAGTCAGATGGATGGATGTGGATCCTGGGGCCCGAGCTGGCGACTGAGAACATCCTTACATGTGGTGTAGATTCGGTTAATGTAGTGTAGCTCGCATAATTTCATCTCTGAAGAGTTTTATGAGAAACGTTTGAGTTCTTATTAAATGCCTAGCCTTTGATCGCAGACTTTGGTGGAGTGGAAGATCTGAGCACAGTTTGTTGTATCGTTGAGATCTTTTCTCCGAGAGCTTTTCTCTTAAAGACCGGAGT
Organism: Triplophysa rosa; assembly: GCF_024868665.1. Lineage (NCBI taxonomy): Eukaryota > Metazoa > Chordata > Actinopteri > Cypriniformes > Nemacheilidae > Triplophysa > Triplophysa rosa. The sequence goes on from NC_079900.1 coordinate 20,744,159, forward strand.
CTTTCTCAGGGGACAATTCTGAGAAGCAGACAACTTAAGCTAAGGTCTTCATTTGCTCTCTTTTTAAAGCTAGCGTAAAACTCTGTTCTCAATTTATTTTACTGGCATAATCTGATTTATTTCAGAGTGAAAAAATCATTCTACAAGAAAAAACTGTATTTTATACATCATGAATTGATTGGTTTGTGAGAAGTGGGTGGGAACATAGTTGAAATGCCATACTGTATAAGGATTATATTTTATTTTATTATATTATTATATAATATAATTATCTTATATTTATATTTTAAAATAAAAAACCATGTGCTCACCCTCATGTTATTCCAAACTTGTATGACTTTCTTTCTTCTGCAGAACACAAAATAAGACATTTTGGAAAACATTGGTAACCAAACATTCATTCATGCATTTTGGCAGACGCTTTTATCCGAAGCGATTTACATTGCGTTATCCTATACATTTTGTTTCTAAGTATGTTCAATCCCTTGGGATCGAACCCACGACCTTGCGTTGTTATCGCAATGCTCTTACCAGGAAAGCAAACAACATTGGCTCCCATTGTTTAGACACAAAACCATTGAGACATTTCTCAAAATATCTTCTTTTGTGTTCCACAGAAAACGGTGTTTTGAATGACATGAGAGTGAGATACAATGACAAAATTGTAATATATGGGCGAACTTTCCCTTTATACGCTCTTTAAAAACAAAGGTGCTTTGCGATGCCATAGAAGAACCTTTTTTTGTCTAAATGGTAAAAAAGTAAGAAAGAGATGGTTCTTTAAAGAACCTTTGACTGAATGATTCTTTGTGGAACCAAAAATCGTTCTTCTATGGCATCTCTGTGAAGAACCTTTTAAGCACCTTTATTTTTAAGAGTGTATCATCATGTAAACTTGTGAACTCTAATTTCATAGCTAGAAGAAACAATTGAATAATACAAGTTTGTCTTTCTCTTCAGATGTGGGTGGTCCAGCAGACCCAATCGCTCCCACGATCATAATCCCGCCGAAGAACACCAGCGTGATGGTGGGCACGTTTGAGGTCACGCTGGAATGTGTGGCCAATGCGAGGTGTGTGTGTGTGTGTGAGCACTCGAAATGACCTCTATCAAACTATTAAAACTCCATTCTGTTTATTTGCTTCCTTGGGGCAACTGCTATCTCTCATTCTCTGCCTGTGTTTATCCGTATTTCTCCCCTTCTGTCTCCAGGCCTCTCATTAAACTCGGTATTACATGGCGGAAAAATGGCGTGCTGGTAAACCGAGGCCTGAGGGACTATGGCCGTCGCCTGACAATCAGCGGTCCATTGGTCAGTGACAGCGGATACTACGAATGTGAAGCTTCTCTCCGAAGCAGCAGCGCCCCCTCTGTCACCGCTGGGGCATATCTGCACGTGCTGGGTAAGAATAAATGGCGGACCGAACGTTTCTTCTTTTCGAAGCCCCATTTTACATTCATATTGTGCATGTGCCAGAAAGTATTAACTTGCTTGAATAATTTTCTCATTTAAATCCTCGAAATCTTCCTTTAAATGTTTTTAATCAAACACCACGGTATCTGTTCATTCAAGAGCCTCCATTTCTCTCCAAAAGTAAAGGCTCATTTATAAGTCAATACTTTGTTACAATTACAGCCTTGAATCGTCTTCAGTCTCTATAAGCTTTGTGCCTTTAGATTTTCTTTTTTTTTGTCCATTATTCCATGCAAATATGCTCCGGCTCTACTGAAATCAAATGAAGAGAACCTGCAATTTTACGCTCGTACGTTAAATTTTCAATTGGATTCAAGTCAAGGCTCTGGCTGGGTCATTCCAGATTTTCGGGTCTATTCGTGTTGCACTTGACGCCAGTATATTCTCCAGCTTCTCCTGGTTGAAATTATCATAAAGTGTGAGGATTGGAATGGTGTCACCTTGGTGTATTTGGTTTGTGCTAAACACTTGCTTTGCTTTCCTCAAATAACTCAACTTTAGATTTATGTCCTCCAGCAGGTTTCAGCTCTCTACTTGTCTTACAACAAACTATGGATATATCCTATATAGAGTATACTGTATAATATAATATACAGTATATATATTTGCCATCCTCTGAAACTGCATCAGTCTGGCCACACTCAAAATCGAAGCGCTGTATAGATCCATGACATCCGGACAGATTCTGCTCGCTCTTCATCTCGGAGTTGCAGCTGGTCTCTTTCGCTCTTCTTGTTCAGTAGCTAAATTTGTTTGGACAGCTTGATGCTGGAACTGTCTGGGCTGTGCCATGTTTATTCAGTTTTGTTATGATGGACAACATTCCAAAGAGGCTTGCCAGTCTTTTTATAAACTTCTCCAGGTGTTTTCCACTTCATAACTTCACTGCGGAGTTGTAAGCAGAACGGTTGATCTAATCTGTTTATTGTACAGTCAAACTAATGAGCACGGATAGATTCAAAGACGTGATCTCGCTGGGAAATTAAAATCTGGACCCAGGACCATCACTTACATTTACAGGGGTTGTGACAAATTGGCATTTGTGTGGATGACTCGTAGCGCAACATACAGCATGTGCAAATACATAAACACACGGGACAGGCACAGAATTTGCAGCAGCGCCTATGGTTTCACACGCTGTATTATTCAGTTTACAGTAAAACACACATATAATGCAAAGACAGATCTTTAATATGCAATAACTGCAAAGTGTAATGACTGCTTCTGAAATGTATTTTATATCTTAAAAATGACTCGAACTGAATAAGTGTTGTTAAAATAACATGTCACCAACATGTTTATATAATAACAAGAACATGTTATCAAATTCATTGTACATTTTTGTTGTAATGTTAAGTCGATATATCTGCCAATAATCGCTATCTGCCAATAAAAGCTATTTTCACGTTTCACATCGACTATCGGCCAATAGTTTAAAAACAGCCAATGATCAGGGCCAATACCAGTTTGATGTTCAATATCAATAGTCATTATATTAATGAATTAATAGACATGCACCCCTACAAAATGTATCCGCCGGTAATTTGACTATAATTCCAATCTTTTATATTACATTACACAGTCAATATTATAGACATCATGGTTATGGATACAGCATGTTCTTTACGTTATGAAGTACTGTATGGTTTTATGTAGAAAACAGTAAATTGCCCAAAAATGACTTAAGGTGAGACAGACAGGGTCACATATTAGCTTTTTTTGTCTTTTGCATCTAATAGAGCGTTTGGACCTGAAAGCGGTCGTGCTCGCGAGCCACAGGTGGCTCTTTTCAAAAATCATGTGGCTCGCCAGGTATCTTACCCTTCACCAACATTTGATCGTTAAAAACATCATATTATACAGTATATGAATATTTCAGGTTGTCCTGGCCAATACACGCATGCAGTGCTATGTGCAAGCCGCGTCACGACACTAATCAACGGCAAACAACGTTATATGGTAACCTCTCGCACCGGTGTTGTGCCGAAATTCGACTCCCCGTTAGATTACGACTCCCCTACTTCTGATTGGTTCATTCACTTAGGATGCTGCTTTGTGATTGGTCCCTATCTCTAAATCCCGCCCCCACACCTAACCCTAACCTTTGTAGGGGAAAACAGGGGAGTCGTAATCTCACGGGAGTAGGATTTTGATACAACACCGGCAGCCCAGTAGTGGTGCGATACTGTAAAATTTAGTATCGATCCGATACCAAGTATAAATGCAGGGCCAGTATTGCCGATTTCGATACCGATACCAATACTTTTAACTTTTAAAAAGCATTCACTTGAACTTACATTTACTTTCCTGTAGATGAAATGTCATGATTTATCAGATGAATGCATCATTAATATGCTAAATCTGAATACATTTTCATGACCACTAAAATATTTTGTGATTTGTGCTCTTAATGTGCCTGTAGGCTAATTAATCATGTAGATGTTAAAACACTGGACATCATTTAAACCAAATAAATCTATTTATTTAGTTATTTATTCCTGTAATCGAATTTGCAAACATGAACTTTGCACCAAATTATTACTGGAAAATAGTAACAATAACAGATTAACAGAACAGAAAAACGATATATAACAAAACAATTTCTCCTTATCCCAGTACTACTTCTCTAGCTTTAAAAATAAAACAAAGTTGACAAAATGATTACTCAAGAACAAAGATTTTAAAACTGCTTTTCAGTTTTTGTTCAGTGTTATGTTTAGACAAAATAATAGAACAAATTAACATGTTTCCCTTTCATTACACTTTTTTGAGTGAATTTATAAACAAAGTGCACACTATTATTTAAGCACTTTATTTACTTTGTGTCTCAAACAATAAAGTACTTTCAATCTTTGGCTTTTTACCCCCAAAGGCCCACTGCCATACATCGCATTTCGCGGTGTTTTTATTCACCGAGGTGAAAAAACTCCACACGATGCTCCTCTTCTTTTCGCTGGCTGCAGCAGCGTCTGCGCGCTTGCGCTTGGCGCTGCTGAGTCACGTGATAGCGGACTACAAAACATGGCAGGGAGGAGCAACGTGTGCAAAACTAGGTGTATGGGAAATAGTTTTTCTTCATTATACAATTATTAACTACATTAGTAAATAAATTAAATCAGTAGTAAAAACTAAAAACACATTAGTATCGATATTTTTATGTTAGGATCGATCCTTTTCGATACAACCTCAGTATCGAAAGTATCGATACTTCAGGATCAATCCGCCCACCACTACAGCCCAGCATCATATCGAAAGCCAACAGGCTCGCGAGGTCTTTAGAAGAGCGAGCGTCATGCTTTTATTGAAAGTTACGGTTCTCTGTGGCGTATGATACAGAACTTGTTACCACGCTACGTAATCACATGTAAAAAGTTTTAAAAACACATGGAAGTAAACTGTGACGTGTCAGTATGGATGCGTTGTGTTTAGTATGGCGTTTATATAGACCCAAAACTCAAGCGCATGGAATCCGCGAGGAAAGCTGCTCCGCGAGGGCGCATTTAAACTCCGCAAGCGAGCAGAACAGTATCCGCAAGCGGAAAAGAATCCTCGCGAGAGCGCATTTCTGCTCAGCGAGTAAAACTCAGTCTGCGAGCAGAGGCTTTGACGAGCGCACGCGCGCGATTCTCTCTATGCTCTCGCAACTGCTCAACACTTGCTCGCTCGTCGAATTGACTTCTAAGACTTTGGAGGCGGGACAATTGCAGACTTCTCCGATCCTTTGATTGGTAACATGCACTCACCTACAGTCTCCGACCTGAATAATACCCGTTGTACAGACGTCTTAATTTGGCATAACACGATACTTTTTTCTGTTTTTAAACTTGGGTTACAATGTTATGTATGCCCTTGGCTTTGGATCTACATATTTGGCATCTTGACAGGAAGTTAGAAATAAATAGTTTGGTATGTGTATTCATAATTGCTTTTGTATTGTTAATAGTTTTCATGAAATTGTTATAAAATGAGAATTAATAAATGGCTACAACAGTATAACTCAAAGCACAAGTTATTATAAATTACAACATGATGTACTCTCTAAAATTGAATATAAATAATTTATTTGTTTTGCTTTATTTGTTTTGAAAATATTAAAACGGGCTATGCCAGTAAACAGATATTAGATAACTCAAATTTAATTACAGGAGTCTACAGGAGACATTTAATTATATTATTATAGTATGTTTTAAATAGGTCATACATGAAGTTTAACTGCTATATTATATAGCATACTTTTTGTTGACAGATGTAAGAAATCAAAATGTCACTTGTTAATATACTAACACATAGCTAAGGCAAGGTAATACACTAATCATTCGGTAGTAAGACATGTAATCTGTAGGTGACTGCATGTAGGTGAGTGCATGTTAAAAGTTACCAATCAAATGAGCGGAGACATCTGCCATTGTCCCGCCTCCAAAGTCTCAGAAGTCAACTCAACGAGCGAGCAAGTGTTGAGCAGTTGCGAGAGCATAGAGAGAATCGCGCACGCTCGTCAAAGCCTCTGCTCGCGGACTGAGTTTTTGCTCGCGGAGCAGAAATGCGCCCGCGCGAGGAATTTTCCGCTTGCGGATACTGTTCTGCTCGCTCGCGGAGTTTAAATGCGCCCTCCGCGCGCGGTTATCATTATGCGCGTTCGCATCGCGCAAGCGCGCGCGGATTCTATGCGTGTGAGTTTTGGGTCTATATAAACTCCATAGTTTAGCTCCTCATTTCCGTGTTAGCAGTCTTTCCTATTGTCCATACAGCTGTCAAGGTTGACAGAGGAGTTGTAATGCCGGTATGTAAGTGTCTTGACCACCTACGAACCGAACTACAAAGCTATTAGCAAGACGCTAGTTATGTTCGCTTTTATGAGGTGTTGCGCAGACCGATCGGCGTATGACATCAAAGTGGCGCGAGAGCGGAGCTCCGTGTGTTTTCGAAACGCGGTACTCTGATGTCAGACATTCGCCGATCATGCAGCAAGAAGTCGAACATTGCAATGCAAAGTCAGAAGACACATTACATTTACGCATTTGGCAGACGCTTTTATCCAAAGCGACTTACATTGCATGATACTATACATTGTATCTGAGTATGTGCAATCCACTGGGATCGAACCCATGACCTTGGCGTTGCTAGCGTCATGCTCTTACCACTGAGCCACATACACAGTTTTTGGGAGTATCAGTACTATATAAAATGGTTATATGTTAGATATAATGAAGTTTAATTGAATGGAGGCCTAATGTAAACCTGTAAATTGTTTATTAGTCATGGAAATATTTTTTTTGAGGTCCAGATGTATGCACTGTTTCGTTTGTTTCAATGTTTTTGCCTTGTCTGTGGACATGTTCTCTTATCGAAGGCAAAGAACAATTGATCCCCACAGGGACCATAAGTGAGACTGTGGACATAAATCAAGTTATAAGTATTGAAGACATTGAAAGATGTTATAGTTTTTGCAATGGCTCTTTTGCAAAAATAAATTAACCAAAAGTGGAAAAATGGCTCTTTGGTTAAAAAAGGTTCCTGACCCCTGCTTAAAGGGATACTTCACCCAAAAATGAAAATTCTGTCATCATTTACTCACCTTCGAGTTGTTCCAAATCTGTATAAATTTCTTTGTTCTGATGAAAACAGAGGAAGATATTTGGAAGAATGCTTATAACCAGACAGATTTTGCCCCCCATTTACTACCATGGTAGGAATGGTAGTGATGACAGAATTTTCATTTTTTGGGTGAACTATCAGTTTAACAAGCGGAGTAAAAGGACTTCTACAGCTGCAGCATATGTGAATACTCTCTGTAGGCCTTGTTTGCACATTCCAGCGTTCTTGATTTAGAAACGTCTCTGGTTCAATGACTCAACTGAACTCTGTGCAGAACATCCTCAGTTTGTAAAGGAACCCGACAGACACATAACGGCTGAGATGGAAAAGGTGGTAGACATCCCATGCCAAGCCCGCGGTGAGTCTGTGTGTGTGCGGTGCGTACGCTGTGTGTGTGGATGTGTTAGATAACACTCCTCCTCTGATCCCCCCGCAGGTGTTCCTCAGCCAGATATGGTGTGGTATAAGGACGCTGTACCCATAAGCCCCGTGAAGACACCTCGGTACAAGGTCCTGGTGGGCGGCAGCCTGCAGATAAACGGACTGCTCCCCGACGATACCGGAATGTTCCAGTGTTTCGCGCGCAACTTAGCGGGAGAGATCCAGACGAACACGTACCTCGCTGTCACCAGTACGTCAAAGGACCATCTGGGCCTGTCAATAACTCGCTCTTCATTTATTCCTCTTCTCCACTCCATTCATCATCTTGCTTATCTCCTGTCAGATTTATCATTTTATAAACCCCACGACTTTTCAGCAGCTCCTACAAAGAGAGAAAGAGGCAGAGATTGAAAGGAGAGATTATATAAAGTTTAGAAGTGGGAGATGGAAAGAATAATGGATTTTTTTCTCAGCGCTGGACTGGTCTGGTAGTCATCCAGTATTTATTTAATTCGACTTTCTTAGACAGCCCGAAAAAAGAAATAGTCGATGATTTGGTTGTGTAAGGGAGACGTGGATCTCATTTTAGGTCGGATTGAGCTGAATGTCCAACTCGTGCGGTCAAACCCACCCCACTGTAGCTGGCTCCCGTAGAGCTTTATGCTGTTTTAATAACCAACATTATGGTTTAACAAAACCGAGCACATGGAATTGACTCATTTCACACCCCAGAGGCCTTTAAATTACATAGCCGTCTTAACCCAACACAAAGAAAAAAAACCTGTGCTGCTTATTTTAATTAAAAGACATTGCAGTTAATGGCATACAGTATATGTGTGTGGTAATAATAAATCTTGCAAATGAAGATAATTGGAAACGTTATATTTTTGCGCCAGATGAGTAAAGAAGTAGATAATAAAGAGAATAGGGCTTTAGTAGTCAGTGTATTGTTCGGTTTATTTCCATATCAGTGAACATAAGCTAATGACTGGCCTACGGTGCACAGTGGTCTATTTTTAATTTGAGTTTGTCACTTAATCATTGCATTGCACTGATGGGAGCAAAACCTCGTATTATGGAATCTACATTTAGCCTAAGTCAGTGCATGAATTGTTAATTTGCAATAATGTGTTAATTTGTTTATGGAGTTATTTATTTTAATAACAATTACACTGACAGTTCTTCTAATAATGATTTAGTGGAGTCAGGGAAACAATCTAGAAAATGTACTTCTTACCTTTAATGTTTGCCTTGAGGGTCTCACACAAACTTAAAGAGTTGGTTGTGTTGTAGTCAGTAATAATCTATGTTTATTTAATTTGTCGAGTAAGAAGGAATATGTATTACATTCTTTATTAAACAAACTAGAACTTCACAAAATTATCAGGCAGCTTTAGACATTTTTAGTGCATTTAACATTACAGTATATGAAAAATATTACGGTGTATGAAATTTAGCAGCATCTAGAGGTGAAGTTACGAATTGCAACCAATGGCTCACTCCATCCCTCCCTTTTGAAGCACTACGGCAGCTGACACAGAACTAAGATGTCATCACATTTTCGCTTCTTTGGCGAAGGAAATAACATATTTATGTAACGCGCTCTGTAGAGCAGTTTGTCTGTTTGGGGCTACTGTAGAAATGGCGAATTCCATGTAAGGGGTCCTGCGATGTATGTAGATAGAAATAGCTCATTCTAAGGTAATAAAAACATAACACTTCATTATGTAAGCTCTTTATACACCTCTGAACACATAGTTATTTATATTATATAGCATTTTTGTCAATAGATCCTCCAAAAAATTACACAATGGACCTTTAAAAGGAACCCAGGGTATACAGAGATGTATGGCTTAATACGTTTTTTACATTAGAAATAATACGCTTTTGTCATTAGAAACACATCAAATATTTAAATTTCTTTAAACAAACCTAAATGTAATACTCATTTTAACCTAAGGAGGCGCCATGTTCTTTTTCGATGAAGTAAAATGGTTTCACGCACAGGCAGCCAAACTGAACACAGGCACACTAATCAGTAAATATAAGGTGCTGTAGGATAAAATATACTGTATATACAAATAATGCTAAAATAATAAAGAAAGAAATTAAAGACGCTATTTGGTGTATTTTCATACATTTGAATATTGTTGGTCAGAAACAATACAAACATGCATATTAATAACCAAAATCATTGCAAATTGAATATATATACACAATGTTTTTAGCCATTATAAAATGCATTTTATCCAGATTTTGACGTTTTGATGTTGATTTACATCAGTAGCGTATAGTCTTCTCTCTCTCGGTCATTAGCTGACAGGGGCTAATATTCACGTGTGCTCTAATACAGAATAAATAACCAAACCGCAAGCATCTTATTATTGTGCTTATTAGTATATTCTCATAATGTATGAAGTATACGATAATGGTGCATGATGAAAAATTAAATAGTCTTAACTGTCTTAAAGACGGTAGATTAAAGCTATGATGTAAAGCATGTTTACCTTGAACAGACGCATACTGAACGCATTCTTCTTTTATGGCTGGCAGGCTGGCTTGTGTCAAGAGGACATACCACCAACTACTGTCTCTGTGTATTTATATATCTGATCTTATGTTTGACGTCTCATTTTTTACTGTTATATATGGAAAACGTGTGTGCTTCGCTGTAGCGAAAGAGAACATATTTAGGCTGCAACCACTTGACGTCACATATTTTGACGCAAAAAAATGGCGGCCTCCGAGTACATTTTTTTCTTCAAAGTTTATGAATACTGTGAAAGTTACACTGTTTTTTAATTTCACATTTATAAAGTCAATGCCATTGTTAATATATTAAGCCATACATCTCTCTATACACAAGGTTCCTTTTAAAAACATCAAAACAACAATGACATTGTTAGGACAGACTGATGAACTATTCTGTTAGTGTTTGATGAAAACTCACTTTTAACAACCCTCCCCCTCTATATTAGTATATTTAGTATACTAAGTAAGCTTATGACAAAATTAATGGAAATGATATGTACTGTAGTGTATGAAGCCTAATATAGTAATCAATAAAATAGGAATTGTGAGAATTTGAACACATAAAATCATATATTTACTAGTATTTGATATTTGGGATCTGATTTGCAATCCAGTTAATTAAATTAACTCATTTTCTAATCAGTACTTATGCGAAGGTCTGTCTTACCAGCCGCCCTCTCTATCGCAGGTATCGCACCGAACATCACGGCCGGCCCATCTGACAGCGCTGTGATTGATGGCATGTCCATCATTTTACACTGTGAGACTTCAGGGGCCCCACGACCTGCAATCACATGGCAGAAAGGTCAGTCTCCAATCAGTCATCTCTGTAAAAGACGGATATTCATCAAAGTGTCTCATGGACATATGAACATTAATGTAACTGTGGGGGCTTTGGGATGTCAGCTAAATCAAGTGTCCAATCACCGGTCTTCCGACAAGTTTGGGGACCATCATGTCTATTTGATTTCTATTCTAATTTTTCTCTTTCTCCCTATTGTCGTCGTCTTTCAGCTGATCGGGTTCTGGCTAGCGGCTCTGTCCAGCTGCCACGTTTCACTTTGTTGGAGTCGGGCAGCCTCCTGATCAGACCATCGCACCTGTCTGATGCCGGAACCTACACCTGCATGGCCAGTAACTCACGAGGGATTGACGAGGCTTCGGCTGATCTGGTGGTGTGGGGTAGGTGGAGCATAGCCAGATTTTTAGTATACAGCCTGGATAAATTTACAGCTTGTTCTGACCAACCAGACCTCACCAGTAAGCAGCTATCTAACTGGCATGTGAAGTAGCCAATCAGATTTTGCTTTTTAAAGGAACAGTTCACTGAAAAATGAAAATACTGTCATCATTTATTCATCCTCAAGTTGTTCCAAATCAATATACATTTCTTTGTTCTGATGAACACAGAGAAAGATATTTGGAAGAATGCTTGTAACCAAACCGCTTTTGGCCACCATTGACTACCATAGTAAAAAATGCTTTATATATTTCTTTGTTCTGCTGAACACAAAAGAAGACATTTTGCACTTTTGACTACCATTGTCATTTTCTCAACTATGGTAGTCGATAGTTGCCAAGGACCATTTGGTTACTGACATTCATCCAAATATCTTTCTCCATGTTCATCACAACAAAGAAATGTATACACATTTGGAGCAACCTGAGGGTGAGAAAATGACAGAATTTTCATTTTGGGGTGAACTGTCCCTTTAAAAGACATATACGTGCAGTCTTCGCAATGTGACAAGCCACATTAACATTTATTTCTTGTTTGTTTTTTCCCCACACTGAATTCACTGAAAAGGAGCAAAATCCCACTTCTCATGTATCAAACATCAAACATGGTCTAGTACATATTGTGGATGCTGAAAAAGCATTGGATAATTATTACAAATCCCCAAAGTTCCACCAGAAAGCTCACATCACGAAAGTCCTAAAAACGCAAGAATGTGTTTTTAGTTTGAAACTCTTCAGCTGTGCAATGCTTTGCGAGCGCTACAGCGTGCAAGCAGCGAGTTCACACGTTTTTCTGATTGGCTGTGATTATATCGCTCAGCTTAGATGTTATAAAAGCTTTTGCCGTTTTCTGTGCAATGTGCATCAGACGCTCTATAAACAGTTTGCGAGTGTGCTGTCTAAGTATGGCTCGCACAAATTGGAGAGAAAATCAATGTCGGTCGAATGCAGTACTATACTGTGATTTATCTGTGTCCAGCTCGGACCCGAATCACCAATCCACCTCAGGACCAGAGCGTGATCAAGGGCACCAAAGCGGCCATGACCTGTGGGGTGACCCATGACCCCAGCGTCGCAGTCAAGTAAGACCTCTTCCCATGTCTACATCTCTTTCATGCTCTCTCTCTTTCAGTCGCCCCCCGTCTTGATCAACGCGAGCCCGCTCTTTCACTTCCCGTCCTGCGTTTATTATATTCAGTCTCATAAGACTTGATTTAACTGTCACCTGCTGGGCTGCTGTTATTTATTTGATCAGGGAAAACAGATGAATATGTAAACAGAGCAATAACTTAGATGGAGACTTTAATTAAACGCGAGACAGCCGAGATTAAATGGGGAAACGAATGCGGCTGCAATTAAGGAGTGTGGGCGTGGATGTGGGAGTGCGTCGCCTCGTCGCTGTTGTGTGCGCGTGTTCATTAAGTAAATAAGTTTGCCATGCATTGTCGCTGTTTACCCTTTGTGAACACGCATAAGTAAATAAGCCTCTTGTATTAACAGGCACGTCTGGGAGAAAGGAGGATCGGTTATTGACGTGAAGTCAAGCCCTCGGTTGCGTCTCGATGGGAACGGCAGCCTGCACATCACCCAGACCTGGTCGGGGGACATCGGGACCTACACCTGTAAGGTCACCTCTGTGGGAGGCAACGATTCCCGCAACGCTCACCTGCGAGTCCGGTACGTGACAGCAGCAACGTTTTCCCGGCCAATTATTCACTCACCCTGTCCTTTGCTTTATAGTTTTGCATTCAGCTCTTGCTTTTCACCGGCTCTTGGGCATCATTTTGTATTGAAACGGCGGGCTTTGTTTCTCTATTGGGATTTTAAAATTGAGGTAATAGGCTTTTGGGAAAGCACGGTGAATGGTAAACAAACATCCAAACATTGCACTCCCCTCTGCTCTTCCTCTTTTATCGATGGTGCATTGTTTCAAGTACAAAAGAGCATTGTATTCCATTGGCATAACAAATAATGCTAAATTGGTAATGCCAAAGCCGTTGAGACAACATTTACAGTATATATAACAAGGCGAGACAATAAACATACAAACTCTCTCACTGACAGTTTACTTTATTGAAAATGTTTGGATTACTATATAGCTTAGCAAAAAAAGTCAAATAACCACAGTGCGAACGAAATAAACAAAAATGTTAACAAATACAACATTTATAAACATTCAATATTTGTAGGAAAATATTAACAAATACTTTCTGTTTGTAGACAATTGCCTCACGCTCCCGAGAACCTCATCGCCACCCTCAGCAGCTCCGAGAGAAGAACCATCAACCTGACGTGGGCTCAGGCCTTTGACGGGAACAGCCCGCTCATCCGCTACATCCTGGAAGTGTCGGAGAACAGTGAGTGTGCTGACTGCTGTATGTTACATTACTCATTCCTATGCTGCTCTTCTCTATAATCCGCCCGCAACATCTTCGTTTGTGACAGATGCTCCCTGGACCATCCTTATGGCGAACATCGATCCGGAAGCCGCCAGCGTGATTGTCGCGGGTCTCATCCCCGCGCGTTCTTACCAGTTCCATCTGTGTGCCGTCAATGACGTGGGGAAGGGCCAGTTCAGCAGGGAAACGGCACGGTGAGCGAGAGTGTCACGAAGCAATGAACACATCTTCCACAACAGTTAGTTCTGGTCTTGATTTGATTGGCTGAGTGGCCGAGTGGTGTTTTAAATGAAATCATGAAATCACTTTTTCCTAAATTCAATTTTTTCTGTTTTCATTTTTCTGGATTCTGGATTCTGCGTTTAATAGTTAAAGACAGCTTCAGAAAACAAATAGGAGACCACTCAGGAATTAGTTTCAGTTTTTCTGAATTTACTTCTTATAGGAAGATGTTTAAGTTAAACTATCATTTTTGTTTAACTACTGTCAACATTTCTCCCAAATACAGAATAAAATACCGCTTTTTTAATTATTTTTATTTATTTGGAGAAAATTGAAATGGGACAAACTGGTAAAAATAGCCACAAAAGATGCAATGTTTGCAGATCTTGAAAACTGCAAAGAAAACAAGTTTATATTCATGTTTAAATAACAGTATGAATGTTTTACATTATTTTAGGATCAGTTAAAAAATGAATACATGATGGAATAAGCCTTTTTTTACAACTTTTAGGTGACTTAATGCGTGAATTCTTTGTCTTTTACATTGCTGTTGGGTGACTTTTTGTGACTCAGGAGCAGGGCCGTGCAGAGAACTTTAAGGGGGCAGGTGCTCAAAGTAAAAAAGAGGCACATGGAACAAGGCGTTAAACAGGGCTGTGCTCAAAACATCAATACAGCAATATTGTGACAAATTCCTTGCGGATATACGTATCAATACAGAGGCTTCTGTTTTGATATACCAGCCAATGCTGTCATGCAGTTTTGAAAAAGAAACATAACAGAAAAGACCACTTTAATGTTTAAATTAAAAGGTAAAAAATATTTTCTTTGGACCTATTAATAACTCTGAGATTAGAAATTGACATGTATTAAGTTGTTCAAACCTTAAGGTTTGTTCTCTCTGTTATACAGAATAATAAAGAACAGCTGTGTAGGACATGGTTACTATTAAAAAATACACGTGGCCCCAGACATATTGTTTTGTAAGATTGTAGGCAACAGGTTTTAAAACACGGTGGGCTGACATAACTTACAGGGAGCAGCTGATTTTGAAGGGTTTGCTGGGGATGTTGCTGCTGATACTGCTGGAGGTCATCTGTGACAACAGAAATTAAAACAAACATGGGACATATATTAGCTGATTAAACAATTGTTATGTGACCATGACAAGATGTACAGATTGCTGAAAATGTGTGGAACTGGCTCACTTTGACTGACCTACTGTAGTGCTGCAGTTGATGGCAAGGGGGATTGCTTACATTTCTTACAGTGGCTGCTGCACACCAAGAGCTGCAAGGTAAAGAAGATGCCAAATTCAAAAAAGTTTTTAAATCTGGGAATGAAACATTAAGAGTGGGACAGAAAAATCTATATAGACAGAGATATGTGTGTGTTTTGCTTGCTTGTGTCTACAGTATGCAATATTGTGATCGAGATTATATTGCATTGTGACTCTTTGATATAGTTGAATTGTGATTGATTACATGTCTAACAGAAAATCTAAATAAAGATGTGTCTAAATGTGTCCTAAATCTAAACGAGGAGCATTATTCTTACCAATAAGTGGAGGAGCTGTTGTGTTTTATAACAGCGATTTCCTGTTGGCCATGTCCCTAAAAATGTCTGTGACATCACTGACATTTATTGGAATATCCTTCTCAATGGCCAACAGAAGAAGCTCAGACAATCTCTCCTCCTTGCAAAGACTGCGAAGTTTGGTTTTTACCAGCTTCAGTTGTGAGAAGGAGCGTTCCACACTTGCTGTTGACACTGGAAGTGTGCCATATGTCTTTAGCAGCTCAGTCATGTTGGGAAAAACTAGATGTGCATTGTTTTCCTTGATCACTGAAAGAATAGATGACACATTAACTGGTGGTGCATGGGCACGAGTATGAAGTATGGAAGACCTTCAGTTCTGTCTGCAATTTGTCTTCCTCTTCAATGTTATAAAACTGGCACCGTTTCTTCACAGCTTGGAGTGCTGCTGTTGCGATGCTTGCTGTTTTCCAGTTCTCCGGGACTGCCAGGCAATGAAAGGCATGCAAGATTTTCCCATGTCGAATTATCTCCTCCTTTAAAGCGTCTGTGAAGTTCTTGTGTCATTGTGTCCACAAAAACATTATACACTTTAACACGGTAGCAGTCCTGCAAAATTGGAAAAGCATGGTCAGTTGTAGCTGATGTGGCAGCAAACTTGAACTTCTCTGGCAATTTCCTCTTCCTAGCTTGTCCAGGCACCTCAGATGGAGGATCCAGGCCCACTGATGCAGCATTCTCTGTAGCCTGTTTATAAATGTTCTCAAACTCTTCTTCTGTTCTGCTGTAAGCCAGCCTCCTTAAAACACCGTCAACAATGCTGCATGCTGCAGCCAGGTCCATGTCTTTCTGCTGCAATGCATCAGATGCAACTGCAGTTACCTGGAAGATTGGACAGGTGATTTCCAGACACAAGAAGAACTCAAAATTGATGCTTTTTAGGAGGATCATTGCATCACCAGCTGAGGAGTCTGGGGGATCTTGCTGAATCATTTCCTCAAGGAACTGAATGACAGAAGGGAGGACCTTCACCAGAGTTTTAAGTGCACTTTCTCTACAGGCCCAACGAGTATCTGACAGTTTCTGCAGCTCCAGTGGATGTTGATCGGGGTGCTTCCTTTTCTGCATTTCAATAAATGCAGAATGCCGTTTTGATGAATTGGCCATAAAAGTGTAAAGTTTTTCAACTAAATTGAAACTTTCTACCAATACCAGAATTAGGCAGTGTGCCTGACAGTGCACATACAACGCTTTCGGATTTTGCCTTAGGATTCTGGACTGCAGTCCCTTATAACACCCACTCATGTTTGCAGCCCCATCATAACCTTGACCCCAGATGTTTTCAATTTTTAGGTCATTTTCTTCCAGTAGACATACCCTGTCTTGCCAGGAAAAGAGTAATGGCAATCAAACGAGACAACACTTCTCGGTTCCTCTCTCTCTCTTTGTCTTTTGCAGCTTGCAACTCACGGTCACCTACTTTAAAAGCTGCCCTCAGAATTTTTTTCTTGAATGAGTTCCACCTCACCATACCACACATGTGAGCTTCTGAGGCACTGTGCTCTTTAATTTTTTCTAAAGCCTTCCTCCAGCGATTTAACCCTACAGTTTTCCAGTTTGTGTGACTCTTGTATTGTCCAGCATTCATAAAAACACGGCAACTGAAACAAAACATGGCATCAGTGCTAGGAGAATATTCTATGGGTTATTTTCATACCACTTCTTCTGAAACGAACGTCCCTCTACATTCTTGGGAAAAGATAGGACTGGTTGGCAGGGTCCAATATTATCACACATTTGAATGAAGGCCTCATCGTACTTAATATTGAATTGTAGGACGTGGGCAGGGTCAGTTGGGTGTTTAAGTCCAAGTAGGTTTGAGAATAGCCCCTCTCTGGCTTCTGTCTCCTTCTCCTGGCTTGCTTCATCCTGCACCGTTTCTGTTGCTTGTGCCTCAACAGTCTCTGTCTCCATCTCATCATCTGATCTACTTTCCCCTCTCTGTCCATCTAGGAACAAGGCACAATTCACTATTTCAGCAATAATCAATTTTTAAGCCTAACCACTGCTCTTGCACCTAATCAATAATAAATCCACCTTACTGTATTGATACAAAACATCTGATACACAGTAATTATTATTACTATTACTATTGTTGTAGTTGTTGGGTAAAATTGAATATCTTCGCAATGTGAACAAATGGTAGGCTAAATGTGTTATTCTTACCCGTTGTGCTTTTCATAAACCAGCTGGAAATGGATCCACTGCTATTTGCTGCCTCAAGCAGCTCCTTCTTTTTTTGTTTGATTCTCCTCTCTTTACGAGGCATCTTTGCACTGTAGAACAAACACAAATGGACGCTTCATACCTTTTCCTGAAACCTACAAATAGGACCATATCTCCATCACTCTGCACGTTGATGTCAAGTCAGGTCTATTAATAATTTTATTTTGACATTTATTTTAAAGGGATATTATTGAGTTTACAGGCTGTAGTGTTTTTTTCTGTTGTTGAATAAAACATATTTTTGTCATATTATAAATATAATTCTATTCTAATCTTTTAGATTAGAATGAGATTTTACTCATTTTTTAAATGATAATGAAATTAAAATAGTATTGATAAGTATAATTAGGACGATTCAAAAATCTGAACAAGCATGTTTTACAAGTGCTGCGATAATTATTTTGAAGACACTCTACGTTTCTTAAATAAATAGGCTACTGTATAATAATAGTAACGTTACAAAGTAAGAATATTAACGTTAGTCATATCACATAACATAAAAACACCAACCCCCTCGACGCCCGTGAATTTGTTCTCGCCCAAACAGCAAGAACGATTCAAGAGGTAAACGCTAAGCCAGCATCCGCGCACGGTGTCTATACTGAACGTGATCGGATCGTCCCGAACTTCCGGATGAGGTTGTCAGGTGAAAGGTCATCTTGGAGGTCATTTTATATACTGCTAAAATATTATTCGTTAATTTGACTAATAGTTAGAATGCCTTCGCATTTTTTTTTTTTTAACTTTTATATTAATTCGATTTTTTTTGCCTTGACAAAAGGGCACTTTGGGGATAAGGGGCCAAAGAGGCAGGTGCTCAAGCACCCTCCGCATCCAATCCCCCCCTGCACGTGCCTGTTCAGGAGGGTTGTTTCTGTTGAAATTCGACAGACACTAGACTGAATTGCAATAATACATGCAGAAATGCAGATTAAAGGCAAAACTGGAGCGCTGTCTTAATTATTTTTTTTAGCTTTTGCATGGCATGAAAAATGCTGAAATATTTAAAGGAATATTTCACCCAAAAAACCATTTTTTGGTGAACTATTCCTTTAATAGTATTTGCTATTATAAACTGTAGTAAAATTCCTGGATACTTTCGTGTTTTTGAAGCTTAGGAAATATTAAAGTATTACCACCAGTACACCAGTAAATATTAAAATATATTTTATACAGTTTATCGATTTACTGTAGCTAATACTACAGACTACTATAGTAAGGTTGTATCTTAATTTCTTCAAGTTACTTTTATTTTGGCAGGATGTCTTGAAGACCTTTCAGTTTCAGTGTGATAGTTTGATAGTAGTGGAATAAGCAGATTACATATTTTCACAGTAGATCCGGTCATCACTAGTTTCTAAATAAATATATTCAAATCCGCCGAATTCTTTGTCATTCGTTGTAATACCGTAAATTCAGATTTTTCAACTCCGTCCATGTTTTTCACATGTAAATAGTCAGGCCCTACAAAAGTGCTGATATTCAGTATAACAGCACTGGGATTTCCTCCGTTGTATCTCTGTGACTGTCTGTGTTTCTGCCATTAGAGACAAGAATGTGTAAGCAGTGTGAACATAAGTGTGTATGGAGAGAGGAGGTGAGTTGTGTGATTTTGCCTGGAGCGAGCGAGTCACAGTGTGTCAGAGCGTATTTAATGTTTAAAGCAGCACTCTGTAATTGTTTCCCTCATTAAAAGCGTTTATCACAAAGAAATGAATGGAGCGTTTAAACAATATGTTTAATGCTAACATGAAATGAAGACTTCAGTCTTATCAGTAGACTGTGTTATTGTACAAAACACGGGCCAGGTCATTGGTGTTGCCATGTCAAGATCACATGATATTTGGAAGAATGCTTGTAACCAAACAGTTCTTGGACCCCATCGACTACCATAGTAGGAAAAATGTCAATGATAGTCAAAAGTGCCCCAGAACGGTTTGCTTTCCAACATTCTTCAAAATATCTTCTTTTGTGTTCAACAGAACAAAGACGTTTATAAAGCAATTTTTCCTACGATGGTAGTCAGTGGTGGCCAAAAACTGTTTGGTTGCAAGAATTCTTCCAAATATCTTTCTCTGTGTTCATCATAACATAGAACTGTTTAGAGATTTGGAACAACTTTGGGTGAACTGTTCCTTTAAATCCTCTGGACATTTTCATGTGGAATACATTTTTGCAACGGTAACTCTTTTGCGTGATGCTGCATTCATGCTGCTATTTATAATGCACCACGTCCGTCTGCGATTTATACATTTGACATTTTATGCATTTGGCACATGCTTTTATCCTGAGCAGCATAATGTATGTCTTTCATCAGTTTGTGTGACCCCTGAGATTATCCCATGACCTTTGCTTTGCTATCACAATGCTCAACCAACTGAGCTTCAGGAACAACTTATTTATTTTTATTATAAGTGTCCTTTTATATCAGCAAGAAACCTGTTCTTTATTGCCAGCGGTAACATGAGGGAACACATGTACAAGCTCCTACAGGACATTAAAATAGCTGTCAGTGTAAATGGCACCAACACGGATTAATACGAAAGAGAGCTTTAATGGCTCACATCACGCCCGGTTAGGACACATGTGAGCTTCAGGACTTCATACAGACAGAATAAGTGTTGACAAAGCACTCTGTTTCTCCGGAGATTGAACACGTATCAGGGAAATAAAGAGCATGGCAGAAGTGTCCGTGAGAATCACACTTAATCACAGAAGAATGCCCACAAAGGCCTGGTGAAAGCGGGAAGGCTTTTGTGTGTTGCAGCCTCGCAACCCCCACGAGGGTTTCGGTGCATTATTGTTCTGAATTTGCGGCTGCACACCGCAGTCGAACTGAACACAGAGAGATTTTAGCAGCTTTTGTACGACTTCTCCCTACTCTGCCTGCTACAGCATTACAAAGACGCGCTGTGATCCCATGAGAACAGCTCTGACGTCTGCGACACGCACACATAGCGATCCTGACTCAAAGATGCCCCCAAAAAACGAGCCAAATGCAAAACAACATTTCTGCATTAATATGATGCGTTTGTGCGTTAATATTCATAATCTCCTCACGTCTCAGGATTCCAGCCAAGGAGGAAGCAGCCGTTCACAGATGTGTGATCCTCGTAATCTGATTGAACAGTTAGATTTGGAGTTTTCGCAGATCAGCCGGAGACTGTAGCGAGCGGGTTACGTTACAGCGGGAGCGGGAAGGATTGAAGACGGAGAAGTCAAGCTCGAGTCAATGTTTGAGGATGAGATGTGGAAGCGGGAGGGAAGTAAACAGACTTTGTCGGTCTGCAACAGGCAGCGCATGCACAGCTGTTGCAAATCAATAATCTGCCGCCCAGGATACCGGCGTCCTTAACAGGCTTAAAAGAAACAGAATGGGGAAACACTAAAAATAAAAAATCAGTTGCTGATGCAATGCCCTGTCAAGACCTACAATTCCTGAGGGGGGATGTAAAAACACACTATCATGAGAAATGTCACGGGAATCTCTACTAGTGTATCCAGTGTTTTTTCTTTACTTCTGTACAGTGTTGTGCAAGTTACTTCCAAACTGTAATACATTACAGATTACTTGTTACTATTATTTAAAAGTAATCCCTTACCTTGCAATATTACTGTCTCAGAATTGTAAGAGGTTACATGACGCCTGTATTACTTTTGAGTTACTTTCACCAAAATAACTACAGAAGTAGAACTTAACATTCTAAAATGACAAAATGTCTTTGTATTTTTGTATTTTCAAAATACAAAATACTTTTTGCCAATCAACCTCTTTATTAGACTGCTGATTTCTTGAATTAACTAGGCTATACAAAAATAAATACAAAAAATACTAAGCACAAAATGCTGTTACAAAATAATAGTATTTTGTATTTCAAATGGATGTATTTGAAACACTGCCCATCCATGCAGTATAATAAGGAGGTTGATTGGCAAAAAGTATTTTAGTTTGAAAATACAAAAATACTAAGATTAAACACATTTAAATACAAAATACAATTATTTTTTTTCAAAGGTATTTAAATACAAAATAGTCCCATTACTGAACTAGATTATATAGAATTCTAGCTCATCATGTAAACGTTAGCTTACCTTGTCATTGCTGCTGGTCACAGGGATCTTGCTAACTAGCTTCCTGAAAGCAGCCCAAAGACCCCTCAAAACCCGCCCAAAAGGAATGAAAACTAGCCCAATTATTTTCCGGTGTCAAATCAAAGTTAACAACTGCCAAAATACGTTTCTATTGCTATATTTACTTATCTGAATGGTTTCCTAGGTATTGTATATATTTTTGTTCTGTTGAACTCGAAAGATGTTTTGGGGAACAGAAAACAGGAAATAGAACTTACTTGCGGGATTTTTGATTTGTTAATGTCTCGCAGGCGAAAGGTTTGTTGTAACGCAAGCGTTACTGAACATGTACAGAGTAAAATATTACTGAAAATTGATTAATAATGCCTTACACTACTGCGTTATAGCAAAAAGTAATATGTTACTGTAATACATTACTTTTGTAACGCATTACTCCCAACGCTGCTTCTGTACCACCTCATCGATAAGACTTCATCCACACTAAACTTAAAATGTGTTCTTCATAGTGCATAATGTGTAATATTTAGCATTGTCCTTATTAACATTTCTCATTATTATGGTGATTTAATTTTAAAGCTGCAATTCATAACTTTTACCTCTCTATCGCCATCTCTGTTTGAAACATTGAATTGCAAGTTACTTGCAGAGATATGTGCTGCGTCCGAAATTGCATACTATGACAGATGACAATACATACTGATTTAAATGAAGTATCTACCTATCAACCGTTAAAACAGTATGTTCTATATAGTATGTGTGGTGGGGGTAGTATGAAAAGGGAGCCGCAGAGATGACTTATTTTTGTATGCAAACCCGGGAAGCGAGTTAGCATTTTAGGACTTCCGGTTCCATCACCCCAAAGTCTATGGGTTTTTTTAATAGGTTTTGGGTAAATCGCCTAAAATAAGGTCTGTGGTAAACAAAACCTCTAAATATTTTCACGTTTTATTCTATGACATAAAACACACCAATTATAACCCGCTTGTGATTTTTTATAGCCTTATTGTGTCTTAAAAACAGCGGTTGCTAACAAGTTGCTAAAAGTGACTTCTTCCTTTGAAGGGGACGTTAGACGTCATCGCACATATAAAGCTCACAAATAATGCAACATGCACAAATCTCTAAAAACGTAGTTGCGGATTCATTCACAGAGTAATTACTTAACTGGGAACACATTTTAATAAAGTTTGAAAGAGTTGTCGAAGGCTTGGTGGTGGTGAAGTTGATATCAAGCGACCTTAAGTGTAGTCTTTTTATAGCACCGTGTTCGCTTTTTACTTCTGCCGATTGTATTATGGCTTCAAAAGTAACAAATGTGGTGTTCATTTGTAAAGTTTATCTTGATAGACAAAACGTGTCAACATCATAAACCTTTGTTAATCACAGATCTTCCAAAAGTCTATGGGAAAAATGCATAGGCTTTTAGTCGAGGGAACCGACGCGGCGCTAACTTCCAGGTTAGCCTACAAAAACACGTCATCTCTGCGACTCCCTATAGATTCCGGACGTACTGCATCCGCCATGTTTTAGTGTCATGTGACCCGTATGCTCTTTGACCTATGACGTATTAACATTAACCTGTACCTAGGCATCGGTACAAAAATATGTTTTTCACGAGAAATTCATTAATCTGTACTTACATTTAAAATCGGACACCAGTTTTGAAGTTTTCCGCTTTCTTATTTGATTAACTTTTTAAATTTGACCATTGCTCTGCTCCCGTGGCATCATGGGATAGAGAAGTGTCCATCCGATCCACACTCACAAATCTCGGCGGAAGCAGTAGACCATCCGGGTATTTCTCGCCTACTCTTTTGTGCAGGTTTCGGACATACTATTCATGACTCGCATTTATTTTTGCCTACTATATAGTATGGAAGTAGGCGATTTTGGACACAGGGATTGTGTGTACACAACAAAAGTGAAGCGAATATTCGCATCATGTTCCTCGCTCTAAATTACTAGTGGAATTACTTGCTTTTCGTGTGACTACATGCAATGCGAATAAAAGCGCTACGCAATGAAGAGTGTTTTCGCGCATCGCGATGTGTCAAGCCGGACGTGTCATTAAGCTCTTCGCTGAGTGGCTTGCGTCAATGTGTAAGCAATGTAAATGCACCATGCGAATTTCCTGCTCATTTTGAAGATGACGTGACTAATACTGTGGA
>NC_079900.1:20771508-20775146 GCF_024868665.1 Triplophysa rosa
CAGGACTGGACGCCGGCTGCACCGGACTGGATGCCGGCTGCACCGGACTGGATACCGGCTGCACCGGACTGGACACAAGACTGGACATCGGCCTGGACACATGACTAGACAAAAGACTGGACACAAGACTGCACACAGGACTGAACACAAGACTGGACACAAGACTGGACACAGGACTGGACACAGGACTGGACACAAGATTGGACGCCGGCTGCACCGGACTGGACGCCGGCTGCACCGGACTGGACTCGACACTGGACACGACACTGGACACCGGACTGGGCATTGGCTGCACCGGACTGGACACCAGCTGCACCGGACTGGACGCCGGCTGGATCACCGGACTGGACGCCGGCTGCACCGGACTGGACGCCAGCTGCACCGGCCGGGTAGGAGTCCACGCTGCCCGCCGTTGCCTCTTCTTCTTCCGCCTAGCCACCCGGCTGGTGGTCGGGTGATGGAAGGAGGTATACGGAACGGCTGGCTCCGGCTGGGACTCCTCGGAGGTGGTTCCCCAGGACTCACGTCTCCCCCGCTTGCCACCTAGGCTTACTGGTGGCGAGGCTGCAGGGGTTGAGGAGAGCGGTGTGGCAATGCCTAAAACCCCGATCTGCAGGGTCTGACCCTCCTGTATGGCGGCCAGCGGAGATGGGTGGTAGTGACCTGTTGAGACCCTGGACTCCGGTCGGTTCATGACGTACTGCCACACGACATCAAAGTCCAGCGGTCTCAACGACCGCATCTCCGCCCGTGACAGGGGGTCCCTGAGACCCACGGGGGGGCAAAAACAAACTAACAAAACAAGGCACGATAAAACTAAAGCAAAAACACAAAACTCACAGTTCTCAAACAAGGCATGGAACAGGAACACGGGCGACAACACGAGCATGAACACATACACAACGCAATACACGAGCACAAGACAAAGAAACAAGAGGGTATTTAAAGGAAAGACAAACGAGGGATAAACGACACGGGGCAGGTGTGGGTAATTAAACACTCAGGGGAAGATAACAAGGAAACAAGAGGAGTGGGGCCAATGACAAGACACTGGAGAGAACGTATATTATTGTCAAAAGGACAACAATATGTTTCTCTCCACACATAACCAAAAGACTTTGTCATGGCTCTGCTACAGGACCAAGAAAAACATGACTAAGGAAGCAGAGCCATGACAGCAGCGCAATGACCCCTCAAAACCCGCCCAAAAGGAATGAAAACTAGCCCAATTATTTTCCCGTATCAAATCAAAGTTAACAACTGCCAAAATACGTTTCTATTGCTATATTTACTTATCTGAATGGTTTCCTAGGTATTGTATATATTTTTTGTTCTGTTGAACTCGAAAGATGTTTTGGGGAAGAGAAAACAGGAAATAGAACTTACTTGCGGGATTTTTGATTTGTTAATGTCTCAAGGGCGAAAGGTTTGTTGTAACGCAAGCGTTACTGAACATGTACCGAGTAAAATATTACTTAAAATTGATTAATAATGCCTTACACTACTGCGTTACAGCAAAAAGTAATATGTTACTTGTAACACGATTCAATAGAAGGGAAGGAAGGAGGCGGGAACCGGCGATCATTCACAAAACTTTAATCAAAATAAACAAACAATAATCTAAGAATAAAAGACCGGCAGCCACCTCACGGTCGACTGCCGGCCACACAAACATAAACAAACTTAACAGTTTCCGGGCCCGGGTCCTCTCTCTCGATGGTCCGGTCGCTCGTCCTCTTATGCTCCCGAGCTCCCCCGTGAGGCATGCGGGGACCGGCGGTCGCACAGCTGACACTCGTTGCCACTTACGCCGCCGGCCCCGCCTTACTCGCCCCATGGCTCTCGCCCCGCCTTCCTCGCTACATTACTGTAATACATTACTTTTGTAATACATTACTCCCAACACTGCTTCTGTACCACCTCATCGATAAGACTTCATCCACACTAAACTTAAAATGTGTTCTTCATAGTGCATAATGTTTATTATTTAGCATTGTCCTTAATATTATTAACATTTTTCATTATTATGGTGATTTAATTTTAAAGCTGCAATTCATAACTTTTACCTCTCTATCGCCATCTCTGTTTGAAACATTGAATTGCAAGTTACTTGCAGAGATATGTGCTGCGTCCTAAATTGCATACTATGACAGATGACAATACATACTGATTTAAATGAAGTATCTGCCTATCAACCGTTAAAACAGTATGTTCTAAATAGTATGTGTGGTGGGGGTAGTATGAAAAGGGAGCCGCAGAGATGACTTATTTTTGTATGCAAACCCGGGAAGCGAGTTAGCATTTTAGGACTTCCGGTTCCATCACCCCAAAGTCTATGGGTTTTTTTAATAGGTTTTGGGTAAATCGCCTAAAATAAGGTCTGTGGTAAACAAAACCTCTAAATATTTTCACGTTTTATTCTATGACATAAAACACACCAATTATAACCCGCTTGTGATTTTTTATAGCCTTATTGTGTCTTAAAAACAGCGGTTGCTAACAAGTTGCTAAAAGTGACTTCTTCCTTTGAAGGGGACGTTAGACGTCATCGCACATATAAAGCTCACAAATAATGCAACATGCACAAATCTCTAAAAACGTAGTTGCGGATTCATTCACAGAGTAATTACTTAACTGGGAACACATTTTAATAAAGTTTGAAAGAGTTGTCGAAGGCTTGGTGGTGGTGAAGTTGATATCAAGCGACCTTAAGTGTAGTCTTTTTATAGCACCGTGTTCGCTTTTTACTTCTGCCGATTGTATTATGGCTTCAAAAGTAACAAATGTGGTGTTCATTTGTAAAGTTTATCTTGATAGACAAAACGTGTCAACATCATAAACCTTTGTTAATCACAGATCTTCCAAAAGTCTATGGGAAAAATGCATAGGCTTTTAGTCGAGGGAACCGACGCGGCGCTAACTTCCAGGTTAGCCTACAAAAACACGTCATCTCTGCGACTCCCTATAGATTCAGGAAGTACTGCATCCGCCATGTTTTAGTGTCATGTGACCCGTATGCTCTTTGACCTATGACGTATTAACATTAACCTGTACCTAGGCATCGGTACAAAAATATGTTTTTCACGAGAAATTCATTAATCTGTACTTACATTTAAAATCGGACACCAGTTTTGAAGTTTTCCGCTTTCTTATTTGATTAACTTTTTAAATTTGACCATTGCTCTGCTCCCGTGGCATCATGGGATAGAGAAGTGTCCATCCGATCCACACTCACAAATCTCGGCGGAAGCAGTAGACCATCCGGGTATTTCTCGCCTACTCTTTTGTGCAGGTTTCGGACATACTATTCATGACTCGCATTTATTTTTGCCTACTATATAGTATGGAAGTAGGCGATTTTGGACACAGGGATTGTGTGTACACAACAAAAGTGAAGCGAATATTCGCATCATGTTCCTCGCTCTAAATTACTAGTGGAATTACTTGCTTTTCGTGTGACTACATGCAATGCGAATAAAAGCGCTACGCAATGAAGAGTGTTTTCGCGCATCGCGATGTGTCAAGCCGGACGTGTCATTAAGCTCTTCGCTGAGTGGCTTGCGTCAATGTGTAAGCAATGTAAATGCACCATGCGAATTTCCTGCTCATTTTGAAGATGACGTGACTAATACTGTGGA